>NW_026016915.1:0-153665 GCF_020379485.1 Brassica napus | reverse complement strand
TATAAAATTATTATATATTTAAATATTGGATAGTTTTTGGCTTCTCGGGTAGATGTTTGGTCTTTTTAGATATTTAGTTATTTTTTGGTATATGTTTTGATTTTTGAGTATTTCTCGTGTTTTGTGATTTTTTTTGGCTTTTAGGTTCTTTAGATTTTTTGTCCTAAATACTCGAACCGAGCTAGACTCATTACGTAGCCAATTACATAGTAAATTTTACAAATACTTGAATATTGACTCAACTTACCCATGGAACTAAAAGAAACAAATCTTAACAAAAAAATATATTCAAATACCTAGTTGGATATAATGCCAAGACCCAAAGAACTTGGACCTGAAAAAAACCGATTTATATTTGACCCGAAGACCCGAATGCCCAAATCTCACATTTCATTATATCTTTGTGCATTTTAAAAAGTTACTTTTGATTAGTTGGTGAAACTTAAAATTTATTTGAGAGGTTTTGGGCTATTTAACAGTATAGAGTTGTAGGTTTTTTGTTGAGCACTAAAAAAAGATTTGTTGGGTTTTTGATAATTTTAAACTTATCTTAAATATTAATTGTTATTATCAATAAATAAAATTAACATAATATATCATTTTTAAACTTATTTTTAATTATGAAGTTAATGAGACATATTTAAGAAAAATATAATAAAGTGTATGTGATAATATTTCGTGAACCCAAATTTATATTATCGTATATATATGATCTAATCTTTTTGTTTACAAAAAGATATGGGTCCAATAAATAAAAATTTGACTAAATGATTGTTAGAGAAATTTAAGGCAACATATTGTTTTGTCTAATAATGTAAGACCAAAATATTTTAGTTTAATGAAATGGTCCAAACAACTTTTTAAGTGATTTTTATTAAAACTCCTTCTCTTTTAATAGTATTGATAATACTGCAAGAAACTAAAAAGGAGATAAGAAATAAATCTTCGTAGTACAAAGAAGCTTACAGTAGGCAAACTTAGACGCTATTCTCTTACTCCTAAACATCGTCAGGCACAAGGCTTATGGGCACCAGAGAAGAATCTTCATCACCATCTACTGCAGCGTAAACTACAGCGGTTCTGCACGGTGCATACACCATTAAGGAGCAAGGCCTATCGTCGTACCTTCCATCCTGCATAACAAACAGTCAGTTTCTCTTTTATTGAAAATGAGTTTTATCTCTCGTTCTTGTTTAGTTAATGTTCTTACAGAGGTGAAGAACTCAGCGGAGTCATCTAGCCGAGTGAAACCACCGAATAAAGAATCATCCGAGTCCAAAACTATCTTGTACTTTCCGGGAACAGAACAACCGATACGGTAGTCAGAGTAGCTGTTGGTCCAGTGGAAGTTGAAGACAAACACCAAGCTACCCTTCTCAAACACAATGACTCTATCTCCTTCATCCTTGCGGGATATGTACTGATGCTCTGAAGTCATGAACCGTACTTCTCCTCGAGATGTTGCACATCGCCCGATCAAACTCTTGCATCCGTGGTATCTAAGATACTCTGCATCTCCAGATCACCCTGCGCCGGCATTTATCGTAGCTACCGTTGTTCCCGGGGATGACTCTGCCATCAGGAAGGTGCTGGTCAGTCCTGGGAAGTCGATCCATTCAGGGTGTCCGAACTCGTTTCCCATGAAGTTGAGGTATCCTTCTCCACCTAGTCCCATTGTAATGAGCCGTATCATTTTGTGTAAGGCGATCCCGCGGTCTACACGTGGTGTGGCCTGTTTGTCCACCGCCATGAAATCATACATGTCCTATAAAAGACAAAAGATAGAGTCAAAAGAGTTCCAAGAGAGTTAAGATGTTATTAGTACCTTGTCCATGAGCCAGAACGCAATCGTTTTGTCTCCAACAAGGGCTTGATCATGACTTTCCGCATAGACGACACATTTCTGTCTCGCCCACCTTCTGTTGGTAAGCGTGAAAACTATATCACCAACCTGCCAGTCCTCGTCTCTCTTCCTACAGAATATTACAACACACGAAATGAGATCAATTTGATTCATTCCTGCAAAGATTTCATGAGGACATACTTGAGAAGCTCAATCCATTTATCAGCCACTGCCATGTGGAGACGGTAGTCAAAACCCACACCACCGTCTTCCACCGGAATACAAAAGGCTGGCATCCCCGCTAACCTGTAACGAGAGAATGCAATGGAGGTTTCAGGGATAATTTAGTTTTCACACTAAAACGTAAGTGCATAAGACTTACATCTTCGCCGACAACAATAGCCTCAGGGTATAGCCCATGAATCATATCGTTCACCAACATTAGATAGACCACAGCGTCAACATCAGTTGAATATCCAAAGTACTCATTGTAATTCCCAGTAAATTCCACCTGCCACAAACAAGGGCAGTTAGATTGCAGAAAGCCATACATTTAGCATCAGCATATTTGTATGACATGCAAAAGTATTACCTGCAGTCCATGATGAGTGTACATCATAGAAGTCACGCCATCAAATCTGAACCCATCGAACTTGTATTCTTCCAGCCACCATCTCGCGTTGGACAGAAGATATCGAAGTACCTTAATTGACAAGGAAAATAAATTAACTTGGAGACAGACGTGTCTAACTAACATGGTGGTACACTCAGAAGATTTTCCCATTAATATTACAATATATCGACTCTAGAGAGAGATACCTCCCAGCTTCCGTAGTTGAAAAGACGAGAATCCCACATCCAATGGTAACCCCGCTCTCCAGAGTGGAAGTACTGACCATCAGTGCCATCAAACATGTTCATCAGACCATCCAGTGTGTTTTTGAAGCATGGCTGGTTTAATTTAGACAATGGTGATTATCCATTTTTAATTGATTCGACGACAAGACTAAGTATCTGATGGAAGATGATTCTGGAGAATTGTTAACGGGAGGCCAATACCTGTGCACAATATCCATCAGAACAACCAAGCCCAGTTCATGAGCTTTGTCTATCAAAGATTTAAGGTCATCAGGTGTTCCAAAGCGGCTGCTAGGAGCGAAAAAGTTTGTCACATGATACCTGCATTGCATGTAGCAAAGTCACATTCATTAGCTTAACAAAAGGTTATAACAGGAAGGCGTTGGATGATAGGTAAATAGACGAGCTATATCTGGAATAGGAAGATACCCAAAGCTGGCATAGTAGGAATGCTCTTGAATGGCCATTATCTGAACTGCATTGTAGCCTAGCTTTTTTATACGGGGGAGTACATCATCTCTAAAGTTGGCATATGTATTTATCATTGGTTCCTGCAGATAAAAGATTACATTACCAATTAATATTTATTTTAATACATATCGAAGTGATTATCATTCCAAGAAAAAAGGAAGGAAACGGACCGTACTACTCATTCCAACATGTGATTCATATATGCGCAGTGATGTGGGCTTCCTTGGACGAGGATGTTTGAATACATATTTGTCCTGGAACAAATGTATACACATCGTTAATGCTGGAAACCAGTTGTGAGTTGGATACTAAATATAATGTTCTATATTGGATATCTACAACTTGAAGAGTTCAGATCATCTCTACAAAAACACTAAAACAAATGAGAAGGTAAAGTGAGTACTGGCTTGTACCTCCTCAGCAGGGTCATAATATACTCCATCGTATGGGATATCCCCTGGTGCCTGAACAGAGTACTTGATCCAAGCTGGAATGGAGTCTTTAATACCAGATGGGGTATCCATGCGAATCTACCAACACATGAAATAAAAAGAGTTACAAAGCTGAAAACTTGTATGCTACTCCAAAAGGATACATGTAGCACACTACTAATTCTCTTCCAATATATATATATATTCGCATGAGATCATTGGAAATGCACTACAAGTCATCACTCTAAAAGTTCACTCTGGAATATAAGCTGTCTAGTTGTCTGTTGTAAATAAGATGTTTTTCTATATTTTCTCACAACTGCAAATAAATGGTGTAGCAGCAGTAAGTTGTAAATGGATCAAAAATGTTACACATCTGACCAGTGACTTGAAAACTATAAACATGTTACCTTCACGCGGGAGCCATGGGGAATTGCTGGCGAGCCATCAGCATCATTCGGCAGAAATATTTCCCACACACCATACTCGTTCTGCTCAAAATTTCATTGAAAAGACTGTCTTAGATCAAAATCCCAGAAAGGAACAGACCAATAACAGAGTAAAGCATGCTTCCAAAAAGACATTTTGTAGTAAAATTTAGCTACTAGCTTAACTATCAGCTCACATGGAAGTTAAAAGTAACAGCATACCCGAGTCATGACATCAGCTTTGGAATTCCAGTTATTAAAATCTCCAATCAGTGATGCTGCCTGGGGAAGGAAAAATTGGCCAAACGATTTGTTAGATAAAAACAGTAATTAGAATATATTCAATGGACAAAACCGATGTCACAACAGGGCCCTACTCTACTTTCATTCATGAGGTGTTGCATGAGTTCCAATCCATGATTCTATTCTTTTCAGGTATGAAAAGTTGCATCTGAAACTCTAATGACCGAAAAAAAAATGTGACAAATTCTTTTACTTTGAGAATTGAGATAAAAAAACAAACCTTAGCTCCTGGTGCCCATTCCCGGTAAGTGATACCAGTGGCGCTAGCAAAGCAGTGAATAACAATTAGCAACTGCAATACCAACTATCTGTAGAGTATTTACTAAACTTTTACCGTGCCTAGCGTGCTGCAATAGTAGGAACTATTAAAGCTATTGAAACAGCACTTGAATATATCAAAACGATGTTTACCTTCGAGTGAAACCAAATATTTCGTAACCACGAGAAAATGCCTCTAGTCCACCTTCATTCTTGTGGATTTCTTCACGCAGTTTTATGTACTGCCCATATCTGCAACGGCATGAAAACAATAATGGGATTGTTTACAAACAAGTAAAGGTATATAATAGATTGTTTACCGATAATCAAGATGACCATCATAACTCTTCAACATAGGATCAATGTCATAGATTTTTTTCCCATCTCCAGGAGGTGGGATCTTCCTCTGTACAACTTTTTGTTCGACAGACTCTGACATACTTGCAATATTTTCTTTATAACTCTGGCCTCCAGATGTTGAAAGTGCAGATGTTTGTTCTTGTCCCTCTGTCTCAGCTTTCTGGGCATCTACATCGTCATGTACCTAATAATAAAAGGTGAGAAATGATAAATGCAAGAAACCATGTAAGTGCACTGAAAGAAGAATATCATCCAAGAGTCAGAGAGATTTTATAAGAGATTCTTGAAATAATATAAGTTATATAACAGATGAATACGTAATGGAGCAGGAAAGATCCTCCAAGTTCGTTTTTGGTTGAATACATATAGCTTCAAATGTGATAATACACAATAACTAGCAGCCAACGGAGAAACTGAAACAGAGAGGATGTTTGATTCATGATCCAGAAAAAAAAAACACAAATTTATGCATCTGAGTACAGTAAACAGAAAGCCAAGCCAAACAGAGCACCAGGACCAAAGACATTAACATCTTAATCCAGTAAAAATGTTTTTTTTTTCTCTCTCTCACACAAAAATGCCATCACCAAGCAAAAACAGAACATGAAATAGAATCTTCACCCCATCACAAATGGTTTATTCATGACAAATTAAACAGAGGGATAACACAACTACACATAAACAACACAACATAAGTATAATAAGTACATAGTTAGAAAACCAAGTAGTCAGACAAAAACAACAAACCTGAGTTACTTCAGAGAGAGTTTCCTGAGTTTCTGCTGAAGAGCTGTCACTCTGATGGCTACCGAGATTCTCAGACGCAGTGGTAGCTATTGAAGAAGATTCAGAATCATAAGATGGCTTCCGAGCAAAGATTTTACCTACACCAAATCACATTAGGAGACCAAATCCACACATTGACTCCATGAGAATCACCAAATCTCGAAACGCGTGCAGTATAAGGAAATAAGAGAATGGATGGATGGAGGAGGAGTACCAGAGGAGGAGCGAGTGTCTTTCCTCAGAGAGAAGGTGACGGCGTTGGTTCTCCGATCGTCGTTGAAACTCGGGAGAGAGGAGCTCTTCTTGATGGATGGGAGGTGAGGGAAACGTACGCCTGAAATCGTGTAAACCATTGCATTCAACTTTGGGAGAAGAGAGAGTGTGAGAGGAAGCGAAGAGAAAATGCTTTAAATGGAATAAAATCTAAATAAGGATATAAAATTAATTAAATTAAATAAATATCGCACGGAGTTCATTAGGGGACGGAGCGTAGTTCGCCACGTGTAGTGATGTCAGATATTTCAGTGGGTCCCTCATCAAGCGTTTCTCGTCCGTCTCCTTTATATGTATCCACAAAAAGAAAGTAGTATCTCTCACTCAGTTTCTCAATTATTGTATTCTTTTTACCATACATAACTCAGGAAAAATTAATATTAGAGATCCAAAAATAAGAAAAGAAAATATTTTATAAATAACTTTGTGTTGTCAGTTGTCACTTGTCAGATTCAGACTCATAATTGAAAAAGTTTTTTTCTTCAGTTGTTGAGGGATGAGTCCAAAACGTTTCACAAATATCCCATGAGAATCACTAGAGAATATTAGCATACTAGGATAAGACCGCAGGGTGAGTTTATTTGTATATATTATCGATAGTTTCTTTTATATATTTGATCATTTTATTTATATATATAAAATATTTTTTGTTGTTATTATATAATTTCTTTCTGATGGATCGGATCAATTTGTATTAAAAATAATGGAACAAAACTATAATTAATACATCATGAGTTGATCAGATTGGACATTAAACAAATTATGACATAAAAACCTTATTTTTTCCATCGAACACATTCTTGAAAAAAGTGAATTATTTTGACTTTTATATTTCATATGGTTTTGAAAGCTTTCAAATCAACCATCGAATTGATACATGTCATTTTAATGTTTTTAGTCGTATACTTAAGGAAAACTTACATTTTTGTAATTTAAAGTCGTTTTAAAAAATTCAAAATATAACATATAAGAAAAAATATAACATATAAGAAAAATATAACATATAAGATGTCCTCATTTTTGTATTTTAAAGTCGTTTAAAAAATATATATAACATATAAGGTTTCCTCATTTTTGTAATTTAAAGTCATTTTAAAAAATTCAAAATATAACATATAAGAAAAATGTTATTTTTTTATTATACGGTTAATGTGATTGTTTATTTTTTTAATACTATAAAATTAAACAAAATGAAGAAGGATGCAAAAATTGTTGTCAAATTTTTATTAGTCATAATCTTTAATTGCCTTATATATGTAAATCATATTAGGTAATTTCGTAGTTTTTATTTATGGAAAGAATACACACTTCTTATATTTTAGGTTAATATAATGTTCTCTAGTGGACACTAAACAAATTATGACATAAAAACATTATTTTTTTTTCTCGAACACATTCTTGAAAAAGTGAACACTATTGTTTTCACAGTTGAATTATTTTGACTTTTATCTTACATATGATTTTGAAAGCTTTCAAATCAGCCATCAAACTGATACATGTCATTTTAATGTTTTTAGTCGTATACTTACGGAAAACTTACATTTTTGTAATTTTAAAGTCGTTTTAAAAAAATTCAAAATATTACATATAAAAAAATTCTAACATATAAGAAAAATATAACATATAAGGTGTCTTCATTTGTGTATTTTAAAGTCGTTTTAAAAAAATATATAACATATAAGGTTTCTTCATTTTTGTAATTTAAAGTCATTTTAAAAAATTCAAAATATAACATATAAGAAAAAATCTAATTTTTTTATCATATGGCTAATGTGATTGTTTAATTTTTTTAATAATATAAATTTAAACAAAAATGAAGAAGGATGCAAAAATTGTTATCAAATCTTTATTATTCATAATCATTAATTGCCATATATATGTAAATCATATTAGGTAATTCCGTAGCTTTTATTTAAGGAAATAATACACACTTCCTATATTTTAGGTTAATATAATGTTCTCTAGTGTTATATAATTATGGAATAATGTGACACCATTAGATTAAACTATACTTTATATTAGATGCTCTAGAATTCTTTGAAATGGAATTTAGAAGGCATTTATAGTGCCACCTAGGATTTGGGGTTTTTTTTAATTAATACAAAATTAAGGTTCTAATTTTTCAAATGCTTCTCAATTAATATATAGGGGATACTAAGAGGCAAGAGTAGTTTCGTAAATGTTTATTGTTGGTGTTATATTATTGCTACTAACTTACCAAATGAAAACAAAATAATAAAACGGTAATACATTAGAAAATTTACATGAATACGACATCAACCTTCAACACTATTCTACAAAGATTTTCAACTCTATCTAATCACAGGTTCTTCACCTTATTTGAAAGTTGAGGAGCTTGATACAATAAGCGGAGACAAAGACAAAGACAAAAAGCAATATCCACGCGATGTGAACTGCAGCTATAACTGGTAAGAAGTCTTATTCGAACCCGGAACCATCTTTGAGCAACGTTTTTAGACCCGTTCTACGAGACCAGTGTTCTGCACTATCGAATCTTGGTCTCCTACTTGAGATGTGATGCTTCCATACAATGTCCAGCCACTGGCGTTGCCTAGTAATTAATATCATCTCCACCATATCACTATTTGCTGCATCCCCTCCTCCATAAGAAACATAAAACATAAAAGTTAGGTAGCTCTAAAACATTTCTGATCATAACAAAAAGTAAGATCTAAACCACACTTGATGATTACGTAAGTTGGTTCGTAATTTTTACCAATCTTTGGTATGAGGAACTGGAGAAAAGATTCCAAATAGACTGAGGAAGAAAGACATGCAGATTCAGGAGATTTGATAGTTTGGTGTCAAGGCCACAAAGCATCAAGCTTGTTAACATGTCGTAGTAGTAGAACTAGAAGAACTTGACCACAGTACGGTCGTATCCTATCATTGAGTAGAGGATTATAGTATGTAAACTCTAGTTTGTATGGTGTCATACTACATGATCTAATAACTTTGTCTATATTACCAATTTTCCCAATTAATTATTTCTAACGAAAATATAATGTATAAATATCAATGAATATATTTTGCAAGTTGAAAATAAGGGAGAAATTTTTTTTACCAAAAAAGAATAATAAGGGAGAACTACAGTGAATGTTTCGAGTGGGCCTAAAGCAAATGCATTATTGCCTTGCGAAAAAATCATTATCGCCACAGACTAGAAAAAACTCATATTTTCTTTTTATTCAAAATTAGAACCACAAGATGGCAGTCGTAGACTGATAAGATTGACTTGGAGTCTACTCTTTCATTGCCACTCATATCTCTTCTTCCAAAGAACCTCTCTAAGCAAGTTGAAGAGCTGTTACATGAAAGGTAAATCATGTTCTTGTATCATTATTTGTCTGTTTAATTTGCTTTGATCTGTCTTTTGGACTCTGTTGTGGTTGAATCTGAATTTAAAAACGAAAATTCGTTGGATTATTACAAATCTTGTTTTACGAATTTAAACCATTTAATCATCAAATCTTGTTATAAATTGTTTGAATAAAAGTAAGTTAAGTAAAGTTCCTCTGACATGTATCATGTTGTATTAGATCAACCAAGGATTATCATAACCGGTTTTAAATCTTACTACAAGTTTGTACATATGTGTTGTGTTGATGGTGGAACAGGAGAATAGTGATGGCTGACGGAGTTGTGTCGTTTGGAGTGGAGAAACTCTGGGATCTCCTCAGTCGAGAATCAGAGAGACTGCAGGGAGTTCATGAGAAAGTTGATGATCTAAAATGTCAGATGAGAATGTTACAGTCGTTGTTGAAAGATGCAGATGCCCGGAAATATGAGAATGAACTAGTGAGAAGCTTCTTGGAAGATGTCAAAGACATTGTTTTTGATGCTGAAGATATAATCGAATCCTTTCTTTTGAAAGAACTTAGTGGAAACCAAAAAGGGATCAAGAGGCGTGTGAAAAGACTTTCTTGTTTCTTAGTGGACCGCCTATGTCTTTCTAGGGACATTGAAGGCATAACTAAGAGAATAGTCAAGGTTGTTGGACAAATGCAGAGCTTTGGAATACAGCATAGCGTCAACAAACCACCGCCTCTACAAAAGAGACAGAGGGAGATCCAACAAACATATCCAAAGAGATCTCAAAAGGATCTTGTGGGGGTGGAACAGAGTGTTAATGAATTGGTTGGTCATTTGGTGGAGAATGATAGCATCCAAGTAGTTTCCATATCTGGGATGGGTGGTATTGGGAAAACCACTCTTGCCAGACAAGTTTTTCATCATGACATTGTTCGAAGTCATTTTGATGGATTCGCATGGATCTGCGTTTCGCAAGATTTTAAGCGGAAGGATATTTGGCAAAAGTTATTGCGAGACCTTAGACCACATGATACGGGGATTGAACAAATGAATGAGGATACACTCCAGGCTAAGATCTTTCATTTGTTGGAAACATCTAAATACTTAATTGTCATGGATGATGTATGGAAAAAAGAAGACTGGGATGCAATAAAAGACGCTTTCCCCCAAGAAAGAGGTGAGCTCTCTTATTGTACATACATTACTTAAGAACTCCCCATAACCACATTTCATAAATGCCTTTTGAGTCCCTGAGATGGAAGGAAATACAATTGCAGGTTGGAAGATGATTCTTACTTCACGCGATGAAGGTGTTGGTTTGCATGTAAACCCAAAATCTTTCCTCTTTAAACCAAAAATCCTTACTCCTGAAGAAAGTTGGAAGCTATGTGAGAGCATAGCATTCTCTAGAAGAGAGATAACCGGTACGTTTATATATAAGAATCATATGAATCTCTTACGGCCTTCGTATCAAAAATCTTGAGCTCTAATTCCTAAATTACATATGGGATGACATATATCTATCTACTAGGTGACTCATCCGTATATATTGGCGGAAGTATATATTGGATGATAAAATTTTACATTATATTTTTAAACAATTGTTAATATTTTAGATTTTATTATTTTAAACTAATATTTTAATAAAAAATACTAAATACTAATTTAGTTAAACATAGAATTAAGATAAAATAAACAATTTGATTTGTTTAAAATTAATTTGAGATTATATTTAAAATTATAATTTACATAGATTTTCATTTATTTATTTTGGTTAAGATAAATTAATTTAACTTGTATACAGTAAAATTGATATAAATTTTTTTATAATTATAAAAAATAATTAAAAATAATTCCTAAAATTTGTAGATATCAAAAAATAAACAAATGATATCACGATTAAAAATTAATTTTTTTTAAAAAAAGATGGTATAACATTTTGAAAATATTTTTTAATAATAAATTTTTATGATTATAAAAATATATTTAAATACTATTTCAAAATTTTAAAATCTTTTATTTTTCCTTGTCATATTGTTTAATTGATATATTTGAATAAATTTATTTTAATGATGATTTATGAGTTATTACCATATTATCAAAACTTGCCAAAAATTGAAATTAACATTTAAATGTTGTTGTCCATGTCACTTTTAACCATAAGTCATGTTATCAATTTTAGTATGTCATGTTACATTTTTTTGGTGAGAGTGATTGTGGAGATGACATGTGTGAAATCACTTCACAAATAATGTATAGGGAATTAGTGTTTAGTTTAGTTTCATATTCTATATTATTTTACTAAAACATGTTATTTATGCGTTATTGAGTTATGTGTTTTAATGTACTTGATTTTGCAGAATATTTAACTTTGATATGGTATTTGTTTCTAAATTCTAATTTGATTTTAATATGATGTAGTTAGTTTCTGGTTATTTTAATTATAATTTTGTATTTTGTTTTATTATTACGAATCTCTTATAAAATTTTATTATTGAAAATTGAAAAAATACTGTTTAAAATATCAGTTTAAAATTTCATTATTTAAAACATAACTTAACATTTTAAAGTTTTACATAAACATAAATTCAATTAAAGCTACTTAATGTTTTACAAAACTTTATTGTAAATAGCATATTTGGTTTTCTTTTTGTGAAAGCAACACTAAATATAAATTGCATGCACCACATTCGAAATTAAATATTGATTCTGGCGAAGTAACAAACATTACAAATACTAAAGTTTTGGCTAGCACTATTCAAAGATGAATGAATATCTATACCAAAAAAGATGGGTGTGTTTTTTTACTGAGAAGAACATAATTTCTCGTGAATAAAAAGGAATCTTAGGTATTGAAATAATTTGTTAATTTATTAATTCGATGGTTCAAACTTAAAAGAATAATTTGTTAATTTATTTAAAGATACGAACATCCTTATATTATTAAGTTGAGAATTTTTAATTAAAAACAAGTTATAAATACTAGGTAAGGAACCCGTGCGATATCGCACGGAAACTCATTTTATAAAACGAAATAAGCTATATTTTATATAAAGAAAACTTCAAAAATACAAATGATTTAGAGTAAATACATAAATTACAAAAGTATCTTGCATGCAATTATATTTCTTTATTGATAATACATATATTTTTCGTTAGTAGTTTTCTTGTTCAATTGAAAATTTTGGTTTAACCGAACTAAAAAAACAGTGTCAAAATCCCAAAGATACAATATACTTAATTTGTAAATATATAATATTATTAAATTAATTAAACTACTCATAAAATATAACCACCAGATTATTTTATATAATTTTAAATATTTTTAAAATGTAGATAAATAGATATAAAATAATGAAAAGATATATTTAAAAAAAAACATCTATGCAATTTTTAGTATGAAAAGATGCATCCTTAAATATTTTGACAAATTTTTCAACGTAATGAAATTTTCCGTGTTTATATGTTTTTACAAGATCTTAATGAACTTTTGAAAATGAATCTCTCTTTTTCCTAATCTATTTTGTGATTGTTGTGAATTTTTTTTCTGTGTTGTTATTTTAGTTGTGATTATCAGTACCTATAATTTCTTATACAGAAGGCTAAATGTTGTAATGGTTGACAACCAAACATTGTAATGGTAAGTTAATTATTGCAATGATAACACTAAAATTTGCAATGATTCATCACTGAATACTACAATCACCAAATGCATTATCACCATAAAATTACCAAAAATCACAATGGTTCATTGCCAAAGATTGCAAGTTCATCACCAAAGGTTGCAATCAATTAAATCTCCAACAATCATTCTCACTTATGTGTAATTAATTAGAAAATCAATTAATAAATAGCACATAATTCAAACTTATGCATAAATTAAAATGTGCATATATACAAACATTTTTTAATGGTTTACATTTTCTTAATATTGATATAATAATAAATAAAAATTCGTTAATTGATCTGAACACTTTATCTGAAACCCGAATAGATAAAATCGAATCAGACAAAAACAATTCTCACCAAAACATGATATTATAAAACCATACAATATATAATTGAAAACCATATGTTTACTTATATATATATATATATATATTATTATAATAATAATTAAATTATAGAACAAACCGAAATGTCAGAATATTTTTAAGATATTTATAATAACATAGTCATGGATTATTGTGTTTGTCCTCTCAACCATAAAGCTCTGATACCATGTTGACCAGATTCGTATGAAACTCTTTGCTAGCAACCATATTATCCACAACATTGCTCTTCAATACTCCTTTTACCGGAATGTTTGTTGTGCAGACAAATTCAGCCATTGGTGTTTCTAAGAAGATTTAAATATTAAAATTCACCTACAATAATATATTTTAAAATTCAGATATTTAACATAGAATCATTAGAGGTTATATAATATTTTAACGAATAAATGTGTTTACTGAATCGTGAAAAGTTTAACGTTAAGTTTCTATTTTTGATTAATTCCAAAAGTTGTGAATTGAAAGGTTGTGTTTTTTATAAAAGTTGTAAAAAAGTGTAATTTCTAAAAGTTGACAAAAATGTGTATTTGTTAATTTAATAGGTTATGTTGTGTGGTGATTTATTTGATAAGTTGTAACTACTCATATAAGTCTCTTTTAAAAAGTGAAAAGTTGTGACTATTCTTATAAGTATCTTTTCAAAATGGAAATGATGTAACTGTTTAAATTGAAGAGTTGTGACTATTTAAATAGATTTTTAAAATATATAAATAGTCTATGCCCATGCATTTCTCAAAATAAAAGTTTCACTAAACGAACAAATAATAAAATGGTGAAAAAAAGTTCTATGCAGTTACTTGGTTACAAACTTTTAGAAGATATTCAAATGAAACGTTAACAACAAAAAATAGTAGAAAAATTCTTACGTATTTGGATAGCCAAAAATCATAAACGAAACAATGAAATCATTAGTCTAAATTTTCTTATCTCAATTAATAGTAGAAATCCCAATTAATGTTAAAAATTATATTTCATAAAATGAGTTAAGTCAGTTATATTATTATTATTTTCACATTAACTAATAAAAATAATTAATATTATAAGTTAATTATCTATACTATATATATTTCGATTGAAAATACATAAGCAATAGGTAGAATAGTTTTTTTTTACTAAAGGTTTATATCATCAATATGGTTAATCACCAATAATTGCAAGCATCAATTGTTTCATTTATAAAGTTGCAATTGTTCATATAACTATTGTAATGGTTCATTTATAATATTATAAACATTTCACCTACATATATAAAACTCCTATGATAGTTTTAAGTAAAAATACAAAATTCTAATACTCACAACTTCTCACTTTTTAAAAATACTTATGAATAGTCACAACTTTTAGACAATTCTTAGAAGGACACAACCTTATAACATAGAACTTTTAGAAAAGACACAACCCTCTACATATATTTTTCAAAAGACATAACCTTTCAACATAACTGAAGTTCACAACCTTAGAAATTAATTGAAAAAGATACAACCTTACAACATAGAACTTTTAGAAAAGACACAACCCTTTGCACTTCTTTTTCAAAAGACACACATAACTCAAGTTCACAACCTTAAGAATTAATTGGAAAAGACACAACCTTACAACATAGAATTTTTAGAAAAGACACAACCCTTTACACTTCTTTTTCAAAAGACACAACCTTTTAACATAAGTGGATTCACAACCTTTAGAATTAATTGGGATTGCTATTATTAGTAGATAAGAAACTGTCATATATTTATATATATATATATATATTAAATATATTTCCTATTCGATATTACATCCTTTGATATATATAAAATAATTAGTTTTCTGAAATTATAGTTTTACATATATTTTAATATATTTTATGTTAAAGATAATATATTTTAATTATATTCCTTTTTATTTCTTTGTATAAAAAATCGTTTTTATTAAATTACATATAAATCTGATATTGATATGTATATATGAAAGATATTGTTTTTATATTAAATTTCTTTTTGAGTTATATAAAAGGAAATTTTTAAATTAAATTACACGTTATAAAAATGTTATATATTTATTAAAGATATTTCCTTTTTGATAATAAAGTGATTTGAAAACAAATATTAAAATGTTAAATTGAAATATTAATTTTGGTATTTTAACAATAAATTGTATCCATTAAAGTTATCACTGTAATTAACCATTCTAAGAATCAACATGAGTGCAACACATAAAAAAATTGACTTATCAAATAATATTATAGAAATAGAGATACTATTATGTTCTAAATATGTTTAGATAATTTTGCTTATTTTTTACATTTTTAATGATTTTGACTGATGAGTCAGCAATTTAGATTTATACTATTATATAAAATTTTATCTTATTTAGTCATCAATTATTTATTTTATCTTAATTTTAACATATAATATAATTAATATTTAAAATTAAATAATGTAATCAAATAATAAAATTTAAAACCTAATAAAATTTTATTTTAAAATAAAATCTAAATTTAAAAAAAAAATTTTTTGCACAAAATGCAGAAAAACACCTAGTATAAACTTCATATTTTAAGTGAATGTAAATGTTTTTTTGCTAAAAAAGTGAATGTAAATGTTCAAGACAGAAAAGTGGCAATGATAACGTACAATATAAATACTAAGGGCATGTCTGGTTTTCTCGTTACCATCCACAAATACAACTTTTGCGATTCGTAGCGGTTGGTCATTGGCATTTTAGAACAATCATTCAAACCGTTCTAAACCGATCCAAACCGCTCTAAACCTCTTAAATTCAAAAGCTGGTTGCAGCTAACGTTTTCGGTTGCGGGTGGGTAAATTTTTCTTTCTTTGTTTTTTCAAAAAAATATAAATACAAAAATACAAATAAAAATAAAAATTAAATTGAAATACTTAAATATATCTATTATATTTTAATTTATATTATAAATTTTTAAAATAAAAATATTTTCAATTATTTTATAAAAATTTAAAACTATAATTTTCTAAATATAATTTTTATATTTATTATAATATTATGAAGTTTAATATTTTTATAATTATATAAAATATAAATATTGTTAATTTATTATTTAAGCGTTGTTGTATTTGGTTGGTAATCAGTCATAAGCATCCTGCAAACGAACCAAATTTTTAACCACAATATCAGTCATACAAATCTCTTAAAACCACTTAAAACTGCAATCCCCCGCATCCGCAAACTCCCGCAGCTACAACCAATGCGGTTACACCAGTCATGTCCTAAGTAAACTATAAAAAGGGTCATCATGAAAACTAACAATTCTCTGGATAGTTATTAAAGTAGACAATATATATAAATTCCTCTTAACTAATAAAATTAATTATTTATTAATGATATCAACGACTTTAACCGTTTAAGGTTAGAGCTAATAAAAAATACTAAATCATTTTACAAATAACAATATATATTTATTATTTTTGAACATTTAAAAAGACTAGACACATTATTTCGAGGCTCTAATCTCATAGTTCTGTTTACAGGATTTATTGTTGATGAAGAACTAGAAGCCATGGGTAGGAAAATGGTCACATATTGTGGAGGACTACCATTAGCCGTTAAAGTGCTAGGAGGCTTGTTAGCTAATAAATATATGGTTGAAGATTGGAAAAGAATAAATGAGAATATTCAAACTCAGATAGTTCGCTTAGATGACAACAATCAAGATTCGGTTTACCGAGTATTGTCTATGAGCTATGAAGATTTGCCAATGCAGTTAAAGCATTGCTTTCTCTACCTAGCTCATTTTCCCGAAGACTACAAGATACAAGTGGAGAGATTGTATTATCTCTGGGAAGCAGAAGGAATAATAACATCAAGTGGCAATGGAGCAACCGCTAGGAGTATTGGAGAAGACTACATAGACGAGCTAGTAAGGAGAAATATGGTTATTGCAGTAAAAGAGGATTTGAGTTGCAAACTGAAGTATTGTCAAATGCATGACATGATGAGAGAAGTATGTTTAAATAAAGCCAAAGAAGAGAACTTTCTTCAGATTATCAAAGTCCCTACTTCTTCCACCTCCACCATCAATGCTCAAAGTCATACGGGATCTCGCAGACTCGTAGTACACGGTGGTGGTAATGCACTTGATATGCTGGGAGGTAAAAACAATAAAAAAGCTAGATCTGTTTTGGGTTTTGGACTCGACAGCAACTTGTGGAAGCAGTCAGGTCAAGAATTCCGAAATTTACAATTACTTAGGGTCTTAGATCTGAGTTTAGATTATAAAGAGAACTTTGAGTTTAGTTTAGATCTGAGAATACCTTCGAGCATTGGAAAGCTCATTCATTTGAGATATTTGAGCTTAGCCATAGGTTGGGCAACTCATGTACCTTCTTCTTTACGGAATCTAAAGCTTCTAATCTATTTGAAACTTAAGTCCTACGGAAGTGTTCATCTGCCAAGTATCTTTAACGAGATGGTAGAGTTGAGGTTCCTGATGCTTCCCCGTTATTTTGATGATAAAACAAAGTTGGAATTGGGTAATCTAGTGAACCTGGAGTGCTTGATCCCCTTCCGATCAGAATGCGGTAGCATCACAGACTTCCTCCGAATGACTAGGCTCAGGACTCTCCACATAAAACTCAAAGGCAGGTATACTTCTGAAACTCTAGCGTCATCTCTCTGTGAATTAAGAAACCTGGAGGAGTTTAGATTGATCGATGAGAAGCTTAGCTTGATCGATGAGAAGCTTAGATTGATCGAAGAGAACAACGAATCCGATGGGGCTTATGATGTGGATTTCGTTTGGAATTTCATTCATCTAAGGCGTTTAGCGCTGGGCCTACATGGGACAAGGCTTCCTGATCACTCTCGATTTCCTCCCCACCTTGCACACATATCTCTAAGTCAATGTAAAATGGAGGAGGATCCACTGCAGATTCTGGAAAAGTTGCTTCATTTAAAGTCGGTTGAATTACATGAAAGATCTTTCGTGGGGAGGAAGATGGTGTGTTCAAATGGTGGATTCCCTCAATTATGTAATCTAGAAATATGGTACCTAGACGACTGGGAAGAGTGGATAGTCGAAGAAGGGTCGATGCCATGTCTTCGTACCTTGTCTATTGGGAATTGTAAAAAGTTGAAGGAACTACCAGAAGGGCTCAAGTATATAACTTCTTTAAAGGAAGTGAAAATCAGACATAAGAACAAGGAGTGGAAGACGACACTCGTACCAGGTGGGGAAAGTTACCACAAAGTCCAACACATTCCTAGTGTTCAATTACACTATCATAGCGACGACTCTGATATTGACGAATAAGGAGAATACAACCGTCTCAGGTATATATTCTTTTTGGTATAATGTCAATATTGTTCATTTTGTTTGTTATATATCCTCCTAGAAGTTTAGTGTGAAAGTCTCAACTATCTGTTATTCGCTTTTCAGGTGAACCTACTCGGGATCAGTACCCACCACTATCGATTGTGTGATATGATAATAAGTCGTTTTTGTTGTATGAAGTTTACATATCTTGTTTGTGATATATTTCGTCTATCTGTTTGCATGCTCATTCACTGTAATGCTAAGTTTGGATATACATTTGTATGTTGAACCATATCTTATTCGATGTTCTCCGTTGTGTGTGCTTAGTTGACTTGTATAGTTACCGAACCGAACCTGAGTTTTCCAAATTTGTCTTTGACTACTAAACCGGACAAATTGATGGTTTAAAAACAAAACTCGGTCTGGATCATAATAAAATCAGATCATGAGACTCTCTACCAAACAAGAGAGAGTCCTTTCGATCTCTGCAAACTTTGTTTTCGACTCTAATTAAGAGGAGAAGAAGTGTACTAGTTGAAGCGAAGAATCCAAAACGCGGTGATCTGTGCGTTTCAGACATCAATCGCCAAACGTATGCATAACTGGGTTAGAGCTTCCTCTTCCGATTTCGCCGGAACTCCTCCACAGCCCAGGAGGTAAATTAATTACTTCTTCTCCATTCAATTTCCGATTTTTAATTTCAGCTGATGATTTTTACTCTTCAATCAGTGGACATACAGCTGTCAATGTCGGAAAATCCATGGTCGTTGTGTTCGGCGGTCTCGTCGACAAGAAGTTCCTCAACGACATCATTGTTTATGACATTGGTACTATCATACTTAAGCCTTAGGATTATTGTTTCCTTGCTTCAAGAAAGATGCTTTGTTTCTTTCTTATGAGTTACGTTCTTGGCTTGCTCTGCTTGTAATGACTATTGTCTCTATTAGTTTATTTGATAGAACGATGCTTACATCAAAGATAGTTACTTTGCCAAAAACAAAAAAAACTATAGAAAGCTGAAAACTTCAAGATGAGATTATTCGATTCGGTGTTGTTGAAGAGGAATCAGATGGATACTCTCTTTTCTTATTTTGCTAGTTGTGTTTCTGAGCTTCTTTTGTCCCCTCCTTGGCCTTGTTTTAAGTATCATATGTTCAGCTTTTTTTAATCATGTGATAATCGGTTTGTCTTATGATTTGCTTCTTCTTTAATCCTGTCGACTAGAAAACATAATCGGTTTGTCTTATGATTTGCTTCTTCTTTAATCCTGTCGACTAGAAAACAAACTCTGGTTTGAGCCAGAATGTACTGGCAGCGTTTCTGAAGGAAAAGTTGGTCCTACACCTCGCGCGTTTCATGTTGCCATCACTATTGATTGCCATATGTTCATCTTTGGTGGACGTTCTGGTGGCAAGAGGTACGCACTTCTATATATTTTCTAGTTATAAGCGTTTTTACATTCTAAATAGCTCATTTCTATAAATCAATTACAGGTTGGGTGACTTCTGGGTTCTAGATACTGGTAAGTGTGCCTCGGAGTTTTTAGTACTCTGCTTTGGCACTTCTGTGGCACTCCTATTAATGACGTCTGCTGACATTTTCTGCAGATATATGGCAGTGGTCTGAGCTAACCAGCTTTGGCGACTTACCTACGCCTCGTGATTTTTCTGCTGCCGCTGCTATTGGCAACCAGAAAATCGTGTTGTGAGTATCATAAATTTTAGACGTTCCATCAACTTGTTGCCTGCATTGGCTTAGCCTATGATTATTGGCAGGTGTGGCGGCTGGGATGGTAAAAAATGGCTGTCAGATGTGTATGTTATGGACACAAGTATATCTCTCCTCTACTTCAGTTTTGTAATAAAACTGTTTTAAGTTTATGATAATGTCAGCTTTATTGGTGTCTGTTAGTGTCACTTGAATGGATGGAGCTGTCGGTTTCGGGGTCATTGCCACCTCCTAGATGTGGTCATACAGCCACCATGGTTGAGAAACGTTTACTTGTTTTTGGTGGCCGAGGTATAACACCAGAACCAAAATCTTTGTTTTGCTTGAGCTGATAACAACTAAGCTGAGACTATGGTGTGTGATATGGTTATCTTTGACAGGAGGTGGTGGACCTATCATGGGTGATCTGTGGGCTTTGAAGGGTCTAATAGATGAAGGTGCATCCTTACTTACATTTCTTGAAAATTGCATTGAATTATGTTCTGTTTGCTGATCTTATTGTGGGTTGTGCAAGAAAGAGCGTGAAACACCTGGATGGACACAACTCAAGCTTCCTGGCCAAGCACCATCAGCTCGATGTGGTCACACTGTCACATCCGGAGGACATTATGTATATCTTTTTCAGCTTCTGTTTGTTCTTTTGTGTAAGGATAGCTTCGCTTGACCTACATCACTCACATCATTAATTTTCATGTATGAAGCTTCTGTTATTTGGGGGACATGGAACTGGTGGATGGCTGAGTCGTTATGATGTCTATTATAACGACGCTATAATTTTGGATAGAGGTAGATTCTTGCTCACTCGTCTCATAAGATTCTTCTCCTCTGCTAAAGGATCACTCTAAATCCAAAAATCCACCTCATTAATTTACAATAGTACAATCTAGCGAGATGATAAAATTGTGATGTAAATATATCACTTTTATTGCTATGCATTGTCTACGCGCTGTTAAATTTATATTTTCACATTCTAGTAACTGCTCAGTGGAAGCGCTTACCAATAAGCAATGACGAGCCTCCTCCTCCTCGAGCCTACCATACAATGACTAGTATTGGAGCTCGTCTTCTTTTAATTGGTGGTTTTGATGGAAAATCAACATTCGGTGATCTTTGGTGGCTGGTTCCTGAAGGTATCTTACTCTTATTTGTACTCAATGTTTTACTCCAACTTAGCTATCATTCTGTGTAAACGCATAATTAGTTCTTATCGTTGGAAAGTCTTTAGACGAACTAATTTTGGTGTTGGTCACAGATTGTAGGCAATTAGAGTCACTTAGTTTCTAGCATACTCTTTTTTTTCTTTATTAAGTTTGTATTGAAAATTTTGAAGTTTTACATATCTGGTTGAATTTACTGAACTGGTTAATCTTCTGAAAATGTTCTTATACGTTTTGAAAGAAAGAACTGGATTAATGGATGTGGAAAACTCTAGATAGGGATATAACTCTTTTTTTCTTTTCTCAGATGATCCGATAGCCAAGAGGTCTTCTGCACCTCAACTTAGAAACCCTCCTGAAACCAAGGAGTCAGAGGGAGAGTTGAATACGGTAATTATAGTTCCTGCTTGTCATCTTATGTGTTTTCAACTTGTTTTAACATTTAAGAGTTTGGTCACAGCAGGAAGGGGGACAAGAGGGATCCACTATCGTTGGCTTGCAAAAGAAAATGGGAATCTCTGTTCCATCAATTTTACGCCTTCAAATCCCCGAGGAGTCAGAAGATCAAGAGTTCGTTGAGTTAGGAACCAGATTGATTGAGGGAGATGATGTAGTTGATAATGGAGCCTCCATGATTCAGGTGAGTTTTTCCTCTTGTCTATTTTAGAATGTGTGATTGTGTTATTCTTGTTCTGAAAATGCTTCTCAATGAAAAGATGGCAGCTGAAGCACTTCGTCAACATTGGAAAGAGTCCACTCCAGAGACTTTGCAATTAAAGGAGCTTAGTGCCTTGCTTCGAGATTATCAGCGATTGGTTACCCGAAAATACACGTGAGTTCTTACCCATTCGAACTATTTCAGACTCAGATCTTGTTTAATTATGTATATTATCCTTGTTTGCCCTATTGTATCACCACATGCCATTGAAGTAATTTATATAAATCTCGTAATATAACATGTTATAAAATTTCAGATTTGCTTCTTCCTTTCCTTCACACATGTTTGTTTTCATTGTTGTGGGTGTTTCTATCAGAGCACAGAACAGCTTAACATCTGCTGATTTTGGCCTCCCTGTAAAGAAGACCTTTACGTTTTATCATATCAAACGTTCTTCCGAGGTATTACTGCATTTTGCATACTTTCCTCATGTTATTAACTCTCTGACATATAAAGTTTACATTGCTATTCTCTCAGTTGCGGATTGATGACACCCCCAAGTTGCTGGAAGAATACAAAACCCTTGTAATCTGATTGAGGAGCTCTGTAACTCTCAAGGAGAATACAAAAGCCCTTCTAAACTCTTCAAGTAGCTGCCAAGAAGATCACCAAGATTGCTGTCAGCATTACCATTGCAAACAACAAAGCTAAAAAGTCTCAAGAGAATCATATCTCTGATAGACAACAAGATATGTAAACAACAACTTTTTAGTCAAGGACAAAAAGATAATTACCCATATGTAAGATTTTCATTATCTCTACTTAATCCACATATCTCAGCATCTGCTCTTTTTCTTTCTTGTTTGGGCTTTGAAAATAGATTGCTTTGCCTTGAAGCCAATGGGAAAGTAAGGAAAAAAATAGGCAAACTTC
The DNA here is from genome assembly GCF_020379485.1 of Brassica napus. Classification (NCBI taxonomy): domain Eukaryota; kingdom Viridiplantae; phylum Streptophyta; class Magnoliopsida; order Brassicales; family Brassicaceae; genus Brassica; species Brassica napus. The sequence goes on along the minus strand of NW_026016915.1, from coordinate 130,521 downwards.
ACCTCTTATACTTAGAAATGGATTACTACAACAACAACGGTACTCTTGATAACTTAAACCATAGAGTTTCTGTCTGCTTAGACCCGTATTGTCTTTTTTCTCTATCCCCTAAAACAACTCAAACTCAAGATGATCTCCCATGGCTTTACATTCAAGATAACCATTACTATTCCCTTTAGGAGAAGTTGCTTCCGTTGCACCATTCTCATATACATCAGGCAGCTCAGGGGGAATGGCGCAGCGGATGAGAGCCCAGTTCAATCCTTCAAAGAAAGGATGCCTCTTGATCTCTGCAGCTCCTTTCTCCCACCCGAGACGGCTCTCTGGATCCTTCATCACCAACCTCCTGATCAAATCCTTTGCCTGGAAGCTCACAAGAGGGCTATCAGGAAACTTGAGGTTCTGAAACACAACGTTGGACAACGTCTCCTCATTGTCATAGCCTTTGAACGGTGTCTTCCCGTACAAAAGCTCATAGAGAAGAACCCCAAACGTCCACCAGTCTACTGCAGCACCGTGCCCTTCTCCTTTAATGATCTCCGGCGCCAAGTACTCGTGCGTTCCCACAAAAGAGTTTGACCTTGCTTCGGTTGGTTCAGCCACAAGCTGAGGCAATGATCTGAACTGTTGGGTCAAGGGATCAGGCCTTCTCTGTTTTCTTGGTTTTGATGAGAGCCTAGGGCTGAAACATGGGACGCGGCACGATGGTTCGATACATAGAGGTTGTATGCAGTTGGATGTGTTGTAATGACCAGACACCCTTGCAGGATCTTTCCCGGCAAGAGAAGTTGTTTTGAGAAGAGTTGGGTTCACCTCACATCTGAGTGAGAGGTCAAAATCTGTAAGCATGATGTGACCATCTTCTCGGACTAGAATGTTCTCTGGTTTCAGATCACGGTATATAACGCCAAGCATGTGTAAGTACTCGAGCGCAAGGAGGACTTCTGCTACATAGAACCTGTGAACAAAACAAATCATCATTTTTACTACATTATCACTAGGCATGCAGTCATTACCCGAACCTGTCGAACCGAACCAAAAATTTTGATTTTCGCTTAGTTCGGTTAGAAATTTCGGTTCATTTCGGCAACTAAAATAGATTGTTTAGTTCGGTTTTCTAAAAGAAAATATATACTAAACAGTACCAATCTTAACCCAAATTCCAAACTGAACTAATCGAATTAATCAAAATCCGAATCAAAATAACCGAAAGTAACCGATTTTTTGACATTTACTCAATTTAAACCAAAATTTTAACCAAACTAACCGAAAAACCAAAAACCTTCGATAAAAATATTTTGAAACTGTACTAACCGAAAACCGAACCGAACCAAATTTCTTTTCAGTTCACTTCGGTGAGATTTAGGCCTATCTGAACTAACAGACCCGAACTAACCGAAGAAACCTGCAGGCCTAATTAGCACCATCGACTTTTTTTTTATCAGAGATTCATAACAATGTGAAAAGTAATCTTTACCTAGCTGCAGGTTCGGAGAAGCATCTATTGAGCTGCTTCTGCCTCAGGACATGAAGATCACCACCGGGACAATACTCCATCACCAGACATGACAAGTTATCTGAAATGAACTGCGCATACAAGGTAGGCAGAAAAGGATGGTCCAACATCTTAAGTATCGCCCGTTCCGCCTGCGCCCTCGGCGTCTTTTTCCTCCGAGCCAAGAACTCGTTGTCCATGACCTTTATAGCAAACAAGCAACTCGTACCTACCAGCTCAGCGAGGTAAACCGTTCCTATATCTCCACAACCAAGCTTCTTCAAAAGGTTGAAATGTCTGAGTCCTAAAGAGCCACCACACTGCAACTTGACGTGCTTAATCGCTTCCCATCTAACGTCCATAGACATGTGAGGTTTGTTGCCGCAGCTGAACCTGCTCAGATTGCTCTCCTCGCTCATGCTTGTGCTGCTGCTGTAGTTTCCTATGCTGCTGTTCTTTGAGCTCAGAGAGAATATAATCTTTTCGCTGGAAGTTGGATTCTCTCTTTGTTGTTTATTTTGAATGGCGTCTTGTTGCATGACAATGTCAGCTTCTCTTCTGGTCTCCTTATTGGACTTCACAATGGGAGTGAGATGCGAGCTTGCAACTGATTCTTGATTAGCTTCAACACTGACATTTTCTGAGATGCTCTTTAACGAGCAGTGGCATTTCTGGCACAGAGTTTGGCTTGCACTAGGCTCTAAGGAAGTATCAACTTCCTCTACCAGTTTTGTAGCAGAAGAAGCTACAGCTACTCTTAACTTCTTCTTAACCAAAATCTTCCTCTTTGGTCGTGGTTTGGGACGTGGGATGTTTCTTTTTACCTTGTTTACCAGCTTTCCTTCTAGCCCTGAGGGCAGAGCTTTTGCCTCACTTATCACTCTAGATGATGAGATGATGCTCTTGTCTAGCTCCTCTTCAGCATCATCTTTGCTGCTAGAACATGAAGGCAGAGAGGTAACATGTTTGTCTATCTCTACCACACCATCTTCAATGACCACCTGAGGAGGAGGAGATGTGGGATACTCATCTATCTCTATCTCAAAATCTCCACTACCAAAACTGAGAGAAGATCCAGAGTTGTTGGATTTATACAGCAACACAGTCTCTCCCATTGATCCAGACAAGAACTTAGAAGGCTTTGTCTCAAGGACATCAGGCACACTCTGTGATGAGCTGGGTATGTCGTCTACAGGAGTCAAAGATACTTCAACCAACCTCTTACCCTTGTCCACAGGAAGGCCAGACCTGCCTGCAGATTCACTCAAGACTTGTCTGTAAAGACTCTTTATCCTGTCTGCTTCAGAAACCCTCGGAGACGCAGCTGCAGACTTTGACAACCGTTTCTGAGCAGCCATTTCTGAGGCCTTTGAGATGCAAAGATCTCTCAGGGACTGCTTCAGTGACACCGAATCAGAACGACCAACTCTTGGTGATCTAGGGGTTGTTCCTCCCATGGGAAATGGCTTCTTCATAGCGCTTTTCTTGGAAGGGCTTGTGCTCCTGCTAGTACCAGCGCTTGCGCTAGTCTCAAGATGATGGAAAGAAGAAGAGCCTATGACTCTTCCGGGTGATGGTTTTATGGATATAGACTGGAAAAGCTGATCAATGTCATACTCCATAGAACCTACAGGACGCTCCATATCTTTGCTTGATCCCAATGCTGGCTTATTACAGTATCTGCTAGAATGTTTAGTTATCCTCACCACGTCCTTCTCCTCAACAATTTCACAAGCACCAGCAAACGATCCCATTAGCAATGAGTTAGTTTATCAACAGAGCTTCTCATGCTGATATGAGTCCCAGAGTTGTTCAGACACCACAACAAGTACTGAGGAAACCAAACTTGAGCTATAGAGAGATCATGTAAGAACTTTGTTCTGAAAGACCTTTGAGAGACTCAGCTTCCTTGATTCATACTGCAACATCCTGTAATAATACAACCATTTGAATCAAACAAGAAGTAACTAGGAGAATATTCTTTTAGATGAAATCAAACAACAATATTCCAGACAAAGAGCAATGTTAAAAAGGAATATGTAACAGAAGAATGCAATGATCAAAGTAAGGAGCTTGAGAAGTAAAGGGGAATGAACAGGTAAAGTAAGTCATCATCATAGTTAATAGACTCAAATAATGAACCCTACAGAAGTAAAGGTAGCTACTTTAAACCCACACTTTAATAAACAGAAAGAAGACATTTTTATTTATGGAGATGGAGATGGACCAATCAATTACAAAATCAAGAAACAAACAAACAGAGAGATGAAGAATCAAGAAAACTAAATAAAATAATATTAAACTAAATCTAGCAGTTTCAATCCCAGATCTCATGAAGCTAGAACAGAGTAGTAATAACCGTTACTGAAGTGAAGATTCAACTTCAAAGATAACATGGGAAGAGACTTAAAGTGATTCACGTGAAAACCAAACTGTATAACAACAAATGAAAAAGCTCAAAGCTCACACACTATACATTGCACAAGCTCATTACCCAGAAGTAAAGGATCTAAGAGAAGAAAGGCTTACCCAAGAAGAACATTAGGAGGCAGGATAGGTTACAGAGACTCATGGAGACTGCCCCTCAAAAGAACCCTAGTGGCTTGAGCTTGAAGAGATTCCACAAAGAGTGTAAAAATGTCTAGTTTATTTGTTTTGGTGTTTAGCGTTCAGTGAAGAAAATGTTTGTTTGTGTGACGGATGATAAAGTTGAGAGGCGTAATGTGGGTCCCCAAAGCATATGTGTTTGCGGGTCTCATGTTACTATGCTGAAAATCACGTTTCTTGTTTTATTTTTTTCTGACTTGTCTTTATTACATTTCACATCAAAAACTCTCTTTTCCATAATTATTTTTAGCATTTTTGTTTTGTTTTTTGCCGACCAAATTACCTAAAAGGAAGTTACATTGTCCCTATTTTACTTGATTTTTCTAAAATCATCCACAAGGTTTCTTACAAAATAATGCCACATGGATAAACTATAAAAAAAACATGTTTCTTAAGAGCATTTTATAAGATATTATTTTACAATTAACTCTTTTTAATCTAAAACAGAAATTGCTATTTGAATTTATGCTTAAGATAAGAAATATAATTTATTTATTTCAGTTTAATTATATTTAAGATTATCTATTGGTTTTCGTGACAAAAAAAAAGATTATCTATCGGTTTTAGTAATTAAGCCAAGTGGTTACTAAGAACATGTAAATCCATAAACCAATAATAAACCTAAGTAGCAAAAGCTACAACTTCCAATCCTAAAGATGGATTAAACGACCAAACCGATGATTAACACTATTGAGTTGTTGTTATGTTATGTATTTGGCTAGGGCTCTTTTACATCCCGTCCACATTGTGTCTGATCCACACTTGGGAACTCTTTGAATTTCTTTCTTGTATCTATCTCTCCATATTCCATACACAACATCATCAACAGTACATCTATACGCGCCACACGTTAGATTTTTGTTTTATAAATGCCAAAAATCTATCAATTATTGGGGAACAAAACTGTCAGAAATTAGACGAGTGCCTGATATGTGCCTTCTTGATTTGATGTGTGTTTGTTGTTTTTATCTTTGTAATCTTTGTGGTGAGCCTAACTATACGAAGCTTTGCATTCCTTTTTGTGAAGAATCGATTCCGGTTTACAGAAAGGCTGTGGTCTGAGTTGAGGCCCATCGGGAGAAAGATTAGCTTATTATAACAGTAAAGCCCAAAGCTAGTCAATGCCAAAGAGTAAAGACAAGGGAACAGAAGTTTCTTAACTTCAACTCATCTTCTTCTTGGAACTTTCTTTGATCAGTCTATACTGTGCAAGTCTGTCTGTAAAGAAGTTTCTCTATACTCTTTTATTGGTTTCATAGTATGTTCATATTCTCCCCCTTAGTCAAATACCACACATCACTTTATTGCCTTAGTATAAGAACTAAATGATCCATTACTAGCAACACACAGGGTCACTGATTAACACGAAACCAGTCACATCTTAAAGCCACAACCCTTTTCAAAAGATGGCTTGAACACAACACAATCATTACTAGCAAGAACCAAGAAACATCTAATTAACAATCATACGGCTCAAGATATGTTGTTTTAAAGGTTTTAAAACCAGCCACAACCCTTTTAAGATATGTTGTTTTAAGGTTTTGTAACGTTTTTAAACAACAAAATAAAAAAGGTCTCGAAGCCTCTCTCATTAACCTCAAAATATTACACAGTTTCCTGGAACTCTTTTATGTCTACAAAAATCCATAAATAATGTAATAACTATAATAATTCTATAAAAGACGTATTGATCTTTTATTTCTCAAATATATATTGTGACACAAGGAGTGTGTGTTCTTGGCTCTTAACTATACAAAAAAAAGTGAGGGAGGAGGATCAGAGAGAGTCTTGGTTGAAGAGGTTATACCCTGAGATGAGTGAACTGCAAGCAAAGGCAAGGAAAGCCAAGAAGGACATAGCAATAGAGGCACTCGCCATCTCGGTGAAATCGTCTTTCCCCCAGTTTGAAACCCAATCATCAACACGAGTCACTGCAGCTGTTGATGCTGATATAAGCATATACGCAAGCACCTGAATAGCCAAACACACAAAAATAAAAAACAACCATTCTCCTTCAGAAAGCAAACCTTTTCTTGTTCATAAGTAGATGTGAATAGCAATATGAATTTGAACTACATAGGAGACAGGGTAACAACACTAGCTGAAACTAAGTTAGTGATGACTCGCCTGATCTAAGATGAACTCAAAGAGAGGTCGAAGGTGGTGGTTGATAAAGTGCTTCTCTCTGACAAGATGGTATGCCAAGTCACATGCTTGAAAAGCAGAATATACAAAAGCCACCACGTTCACAGACAGACAAAACCTGTCACAATAAGATTGGTAATAATCAAAATCAAATGACATCAATAAGACTCAATTCAAGAACACGACCATACATACCTGTACTCCCTGTAACGATCAAAAGAATCGCCACTCCACCCTTTAGTCTTATCAGCAGCCATAACCGAGAACGAGATCAAAGCCAACACGACCTCACTTAGCCTAAACCCTAAAGCTGAATACTTCAAAACCTCTTCCCTCTTCGACCTCTTCAGAATCGCCAACACAGCTCCAGATCGCTGCCCACCACCACCGGTTCTTCTCCCGGAGCCGACGCGAGCACTCTTCCTCGTCGTCGCTACCGCAGGAGGAACGAACTCTTTCACAGAAGGGTTGTGAACGACCACGATCGGAGACGGAGTTTGATGAGCCAGAGAAGCGAAAGGTTCTTCCTTTACCGGAGTTTTGCTTCTCCTGCTGCTACGTCTCTCTTCTTCATCTGATTCGCTGAGAGCGTGTGGAGGCGAAGGAGAGGAAGAAGAGTAGTGAGCGGTGGAGTTATCGAAAGCCACTATGGCCATTGAAGTATCTGCCGGAGGTGGAGATTTCACCGTTGAGATGGAAGACGGTGACATCGACGGCGGAGATCTCATCGGAGAGACGAGTTTGAGGATGAGGAAGTAGTGATGATGATCAAAACAGGTAACGCAATCGAATTTAGGGGAAAAAAAGGGTGAAAAGAAACAAAAGTGAAGAAGCCAGCAAAGAATCAAAGTATCGAACAAAAGAAAGCAGAAGAAGACTTTTTGAAGTCTCTTGTCTTTTTTAGTTTACTGTCCTTGGTTATGTTTTTTTTCTTATTTAATAACCCGCACCAATACTTTTGGTCTTTTGTGTTCTGACCCCTATAGTTTTGATTTTGTATTTATGCCCCTTTGGGTTTGGTTCCTCTAGTTAATAAATGGCCATATTATGCTCAGAGAATCCATCGTTAAAACGCGTTTTCAAATTACAAAAACCGTCGTTACAATGCGTTTTCAGAATACAACACAGTGGAAACAAACAAATTACCAACGGTCTTTTTTTTTGTGTTAGTGAATTCTAAAAAAATAAAATGTATTTTACATGTTCTCGTAACGCATTATTAAGAGCTACACATCATTTTTATATTCATAAGTTTACACACTTATTTCATGTAATGGATCTCGCTTTGTAAAATATGACTTGACTCAATGCAATAATAGCCGAAGTTTTGGAGACAACCATGATCAATTATGAGTTTTATATATCATTACAATGATTAATCGCAAATTGATGAATATCTACATGATGTAAAGTCGTGAATGAGGCAGAAAAAGAAATAATACAGAACGCCATCTTTCATCAGTGGTAACATCGTCCCAGAAGAGGAAAGACAAATAACTTTTTACCGTTTTTGTCTACATCTTCACAAGAGTTTTCTCGTTTTCTTCCTACAAAACATGCCTTAGATGGTTCCCGAAATCTTGAAACTCATGTCCAAATTAAGTAGGAATTATTGGTTGTTGTATTTTAATAGATTTGAAAATCCGAATTAAATCTAGTGTTATTGGTTCTGTGATTTTCAAATCTGTATTAAAATCAGGTGTTATTGGTTTAATGATTCATAAATTCTATATCAAATCAAGTGTTATTCAATCGTACGGATTTACTAATATATTTGATTTTATAATGGATTTGAATGAATTTGTTTGGATTTTTAGTTAAAAATACAAAGACTCAAATCCGATCCGAGGAAAAACCTCCGGATTTGCATATTTTACTTGGATTTATAAATACAATATGAATTTCTAAATCAATCAAAATATATAAACCAATAACACCTACTAAACTTTCTATGTCAAAAAATTTACCATATACAATTATAATGATGAAACAATAATAACTTACATGGAATTCCTCTATTATTGATTATGGCTAGGAGAGCATTGTACAGATTAAGCATGAGTAAGCTTTTATCATTATTCTCATCGTTTAGTTTTCTCAATTCTTCACGGGGAAGATTGTTGTGGAGCTTTGTGAACATGTCGCTGGTCTTGCAGCCTTTAGAAATGATATGTCACACATTTTCACGGCGGAGATAAAGCCACAAACACCTTTCTCATTCCCAAGTACTCCTTAATGCACTTTACATCCAACAAAATCTCTTTCACAACTCTCCTTATCAATGCTGGACTACCCTCACAGTGCCGTCCCGATATATTTGGTGGCCTGAAGCATATTTATATACAGTAACATTATATTTATTTGTGAAATATATTTATATAATATATATGCATTTATAATAGTTTCTCTTTTTTATACAAAGTGAAATAGTAGTTTAACTTCTTCTTTTTTTAGTTTAAATTTTTTTAACTCGTAGTAGTTTAGTTATGTCAGATTATTAGTAGACATTTTAATAAAATAAAAATCACTAGTTTGAATTGAACTATTATTATTTGTAATGTTAAGTAACACAAGAAAAAAAAAGAAACAGATAAGTTATTTGTTTGACAAAAAAAAAACAGATAAGTTATTTAAACTACATGTCGCAATAGAAAAAAAAGGAAGACGGACACCATAACGTTGAAGATGCGGACTCCAACTGAAACAAAGATGAATATGTTTTTAACCACTTAACTATAATCATTCTTTTTCAAAAAATGTGGCTTCATATTTTGTAATAATTTTGTGGCCTAAAGCTCTAGCTTCACTGGCCTTATGGCAGGGACGGCCCTATACCCTGAAGTTCTTATTTATAACAATATATGGTTACATAAACATTGTCTCTACTACAAAACATCGTCATCATGTATATCTGAAGGTACCGTTGAGTTTGTTGTAAGTAAGGCACAGACTTTAGTTTCTTCGACATGTACTTGTCAACTAGGAACTTTATATTTCATGATTTTAGTGTCATATACCAGCTTGGAACAGGTTTAGGAAATAAAAAAAATATTATGAAGATCCAAAGGATATACAAAAGCAAGCAAACACAAATAAAGATTCACGACCTCTTCTTTTCAAGTATAACAAGGTATGTCACAAAAATATGGTTCTACATAACCTAATGGCCTAAATAAAAATATTGAGGACTGTATTATTTCCACTGATGTAATTTATTATACTTGCAGGGTTTCACAAATACTATGAAGAGAATGTTGGGTGTTTCTGCTGGGAGTGCAGCAAGTCTGTTTCTTAATATTTGTCAACGGCTTCTGCAAATGCTCGTAGATTCTCTGATAAACTATAAATTCTCAAAAAGTAAGGAGTCACATGAGTTTAGAACAACTTAAAAGATATGGTTTATGTTTGACTCAACTTTTTCTATTGATTGTGTGGCTTGTGCCAAGACCCAAAAAAAAAGAAGAAAAAGATATAGCACAAGTGAATTTTGGGCCTACGATGAAGCCCACTCATTGAAGCCCAAAATCTTTGTGCTCTCACTCTCTGCCTTAATAACCAAAACACACATTCACTCATTTCAGCCGGAGCATTCAACTTCTTCAGAACTTAATTTCATGAACAAAGACTCAGTGAACCTCTTTTGTTACATCTATATTTTATAATCAAAGATTTTTTGTATACTAGCCACTTTACGAAAAGATTATTTTGTGTTTTCTTTACTAAATTTGTGCTTCTTAGAATTCAAGATTTGTTTGTGATTATGATATCAAAGAGTGTAGCGATGATTAGTTGTGATTTCTCTAGAGATTCAAAATATGAAATTCAAATAATATCTTGAAAAATCTATTAAATCTCTAGTACATAGAAGCTAACATTCATATTTTGATATCGGAAAGTGACACGATGATTAATTAAGATTTCTCTATATATTTAACATATGAAAATTCAAATGATATATCATAAATAGAAAGTTAGCATTCTTGATTATGATATTTGAAATTGAAACAATGATTAATTAAGATTTCTCTAGAGATTCAACATACATAAATTTAATACTTTGAAATGGAAATTTATCAATCATGATTTGTTTGTGATTTATGGTGAAATGATGCATTGCTAACATCTGTTAATTGTTGGCTTACATCTATTGAGTCGGATATCATTTTTAGGAAGAAGGAAAAATGTATGCATAGGTTTGCAATGATTGGATGGTACTCGAGACCAGACCCCCGGACGCATCATAATAATATATGGAGATTTTGTCGTCAAAAAAAAAAGAATAAGAATAGGAGAAATTAACTCTAAATAGACAAGATGTTCAAAACATATATATAAGAAAAAATTTCAATTCTTCACTTTTTACTTGTTTCTATTTGATTTCTAAATTTTATTTATTTTCCACATAACAATCATTTGAGGTAAAGTTTGTATGATTTTCATATTCTGTACAAAGGTTGACCTATAAATATATGTTTTTATGTATAACTGTATAAATTAGTATATATGACTTTTTTACAAAAATAATTAAATCTAAACAATGAACTCAAGTAACCATGACTCACCAAATCCTTTAATCCAATTGTAGTTCGATTCAAATGTTGATTAATGGATTTAATCTCAAGCATGTATAATCTTCAGTTTTTCGTAGTAATTAACCATCTTGAAAGTCAATGTATCATTGATAGTACACAATCTTAGGCTCAAAATAGTTTATTTATGTGGTTTTCTATACCTAAAAACACTAACTCAGATCACGAGCTTCAAAAACCTACCTCAAATGTTGATTAATCGATTAATCTCAAGCCATTAACCTATGACCATTTGGTTCTATACTGAAATTCTTTTTGATCTTATGATCTTATCATAAACAAACATTTGGACTTCATGTTATTGACTTTAGATGTTCTACCAAAAGATAACATGTCCAAGGGTGATAAAACTATTTGTTTTTTTTCTTTAATGTTTAACAACGAAAACGTCAATAAAACTTTCTCAACAAAAATAAAAATAAAAAGAGAGACACACAATTTTATATATTTTCTTTTTCTCCAAAAGAAAGTCTTTTCCTTTCACACAATTATAAAAACATAAATTCTTTCGGAAGAAAAAGGAAAATAATTGAAAGGTGAATACTGTAACAACCATCTCAACCTTTAATCACGTAACACGTGGTATATGTTTTAACATAATGAACGGCTGAGATACACCGAAAGCATCGGAGGTTGTTGTCTCGGGAAAACGCGGGAGAGAGAATAGAAGAAAAGTCAACGGCTCAGATCATATCTTCTGGAGCTTCGCGGCTATGACCAAAGGATTAGCCTTTGCGATCTCTTCGCGCCCCGCCGATTTGAAATCGTACGAGCATCCGTGAACCTCCGGATACCTGTGGGTCCCACAGAAAGTCGTCCCGCACCGGCACATGAATCCGGTCAACCCGACCCGTTTCCTGCACACGGTGCACCGGTTAGGCCGTTGCGGCGGCTGCTTCTGCTCCGTCGACGTCTGAATCAGCGGGATTTGTTTCTCCGCCGTTGATGAAGAAGATGAGATGGATTCGATCTCCAAAGACGACGGAGGAGATGCGGCGGAGAGAGAGGATTCGACGGTTGATTTGGTGGAGGCTTGTTGTTGTTGTTGGTTGAGGCAGAGATCGCCGTAGCAATTGGAGCAGAGGTTCATGGTGGCTGAGCTGCCGGAGAAACCGCAGTTGTTAACGCAGAGACGGTGGCCTTCCGGCGTTTGACATCTATGTTCTTCCGCCATTTATTATAATAATAAGCTTCGGACAAGACAGATCAAGTTTGGTCGAAAATCTGAGAAAAAAAAACAGACAATCAACGATGTTATTAATTAGTTATGTAATAACGGGGTCACCGAGTTATGCAAGAATGTTTTTTTCCTGCGTTTTTTTCTCGGCAACCATTATAAAAAGAAGAATGGAGAGAGAAGTTAGTTAGTTTGTTAACCTGTTTTTGGAGAAGAGGAAGGAAGATGATGATGATGATGATGATTCACTGGTTCTTTTCTATAAAGGGTGAAACGCGCAGAGGGAAAGAGAATGATTTATAGATCAATACTTTACTATAGAGAGAAAACAACGGCGAAATGACGAAGATGATGCACACAAATTAATAGTTCTATGATGTATACTACTGTAGCATTTTAAAATGTTTATTACTCCACATTTTGTTTAGTGGTAACAATATACATATATTATTTAAACCGTGTTGGTATCTGCAACCAAACTCAAAAGTGAGACATTTTCTTTCGATTGGGTCAATTAAAAAGTAATTTTGACAATTGCAAAGTTCTAAGATTTGTAAAAGATCGGATGACTGGTGCGAAGATTTCAATCCTATTAAGAGCATCTCCAATGTATTATCCCATTTTTTACTTCAAAATGGTGCAACACCAAAATGGAGTAAGGTTTTACTCCAATGTATTACTCCATTTTCTACTCCAAAAATAATATTTCTTAAATAATTTTATTTTTATTTTATTAATAATTACAAATAAAATCTTATACTTATAAGAATATACCAATTAACCCCAATTATTTTATGTTTACGATAATAATTAAAATATAAATTATTTGAATTAAATATTTTTAATATTAAAAAGTACAAAAAATCATTAAAAAAAAGACAACATATATATAGGTTCAACAATGAGCATTAGAATATTTTTCCCACAAATGATCAACTAATGTATTTCGTAATGAAAAATGAGCTTCTTTATTTTTGATATTCCTAAATCGAGCAAGAAAATTTTGAAATCGGACATTTTCATCTTCTGCAATTTCGATATCTGGAGGTGGAGCTTCTCTTCCAAGTTCAATTGGTGCATCAAGTTCACGCTCATCTTCAATTATCATGTTATGTAAAATTATACATGTAGTCATAATGTCATGTAACACATTTTTTTTCCAAAAACGAACAGGTCCTTTGACAATAGCAAAGCGCGACTGTAGAACTCCAAATGCACGTTCAACATCTTTCCTGCATGCTTCTTGTTGCGTTGCAAAATATATTGTTTTTAGGACTCCTTGGCTCTTGAATAGTTTGTACTATGGTCGACCATTTTGGATAAATACCATCCGCTAAATAGTAACTCATATAATATTCTTTGTCTTGAATAAAATAATGAGCAGGAGGAGCAATACCTTGAGCAAGATTAGAAAAAAGATAAGAAGAGTCCAACACGTTGATATCGTTATTAGTGCCTGGCATTCCGAAATATGCATGCCATATCCAAAGATCATAATCTGCGACAGCTTCAAGAATTATAGTTGGTGATCCACTACGACCCGCATATTGTCCCGCCCAACCGGTAGGACAATTCTTCCACTTCCAGTGCATGCAATCTAAACTGCCAAGCATTCCAGGAAATCCTCGTTTTTCACCAATATAAAGAAGTCTGACAAATACAAATAATATCAAAGCGAAATGCTGAATCACAAGATCAACAAGCTCTTTCTCAGACTTCTCCGTTTGGGCAATATTTCACCGACCTTAGCGGATCCGGAACGGATTTTCCAGATTATTAAATTACTTATTTTATGTTATTTTTATTTTTATTTTAATTATTTATGTTTTCTGTTATTTTATGCATTTATTTAAAATTATTAAATAATCTTTTGTGGAATATACTATTTTCATGTTATTGTATCATTTTAAATATTATTTAAGTAAAAAATAGAAACATTAAAGATTTAAAGGACCATTTTATAAATAAAAAAAGTTCAACTCCAAAATGGAGTAATGAGTAAGATTACTCCATAAATGGAGTAACCCTAGCCATTACTCCATTTTCAACTCCAAAATGGAGTGGGGTTGGAGAAGATTTTATTCCATAATGATGTTTGGAGTTGAAAATGGAGTAGGGTTGGAGATGCCCTAAGGCGTTTTTTTTTTTTGTTCATTGTAACATTATTTTGAAAATTTAATCAAGAAATGAAAATGAAGTGATATCCAGACAAATATGAATGTGTGTAAACTATTTTTATATTATGAAATGTGTATGGGTGATGATCACACAAGTGAAAATACAGGTTGGAAGAGGAGCCAAATTGGCTTTCTACCTCTCCGTCCACTAGCTCACACTTGTCTCTATCTTATCCCCCTCTCTCTTTCTCTCCTTTTTCCTCACACTTTATATTATATTCAGATATACACATACCCTCCAACGGGGACGTCTCCATATGGGGCGTACAAACAATAAATTTTCCGAAAACTGTAGTGTGATATTTATTTTTGTTTATTTTCAATTCATAGAGTTATTATTATAACAGCGATAGCAACTTGCATTTTATCCAAATCTTTGTCATCGTGACTAGAATCTTTATCACTAGCTCAATCATCATTTTTAATAAACTTAATTCTTCATGTGTATTTTTCCTCCAACATTGTTAGACAACAACATAATATATGCTGCTACAAGCCTACAAGAATCTCTAGCATAATTGTTGTTGGTGAATAATGATTTTTGGTTTGCATCCATGGGTTCCATTTTCTAAACAATGGACGCATCAGGGTTAAGCATCACCTAAAACATTGGTATGGTGCATAATGAGAATCTTACGATGCCCAAGTCATAATGATTTTTGGATGATTTTTGGTTTGCATCCATGGGTTCCATTTTCTAAACAATGGACGCATCAGGGTTAAGCATCACCTAAAACATTGGTATGGTGCATAATGAGAATCTTACGATGCCCAAGTCATAATGGTTTTTGACGCCTAAGCATCTCTTAGAAAAAGGTTATTAATATTGGATGATTTACTCTGTTGGAATAATTATATTTAAAAAGCTTCGGATGATATCTCTTGGCTTCTCCGGTTTTTGTAGGTCTTTCATGTCGAACTGATGAGCATGCATATTTACTAAAAGTGCATACACAACTTTACTGACAAGTTCTCTGGTAAGTAGATGATTTGTTGCGGCTTTTCAAATAATTTTTTTTACCTTTCAAATAATTAACTTTGATCTATGTTTTGCGTTAATCAGAGGATACAAAGCTAAAAACTCATATGCATCGATCGTTTAGAGACGTGCGTGGGTTTTGTCCAACCCATAGTTGGACAACAGGACAATGATCTTGCAAGTTTCGAGTTCAAGGATTCGATGATTCGCTGCATGTAGACTTAATGACAAAATAATCATTATAAAGTTAACCAAATGGTGGTAGTTTGTTGGTAAAGGAAAAATTTGAGTGAAACGTAAACGTTGATTATAGGTTTGAATCTTTCTCAAAATTAAGTCGTCATTTATTTGCCTAGACGTGTTTTATATCTCAAACCGAGATCGGATTATTCGTTGCTATGACCTCGTGGGAAATTAGTTAGACTTCAACTCAAATATCTCTGGATAGTTAAAAATATATATATGTAAAGGTGAGTTTTTAATATTGAAAAAACATGTAAAGGTGAATTTGAACAATTTTCCTGACAAGCCTTCAGTCTCTTACAAAGCAATGCTATTTTGACAGCTGAGTAGGGGAGTTTGTGTGGAACTCGGGTTAAGAGAAGAATGTTTGATTATATGAAATGTTTCGGTTCAACGCATCAAATGATCGGAACGTTGTTTATATGTACATATATGATGATAAAATGGGTAAAATAATAATAGAGATAGTGGAGAAGGTTGGTTGGGCTAAACAATCGGCATAAAACCCCATTTTCGGCCGCCAAGATTCTCTCGTCTATCCCATGTTGGCATGTTCCCACTTTACTTTCAAATTGTATATTGATTTATGCTTTTTCTCATTATTGATCTCTTTTGCCGGCAAGAAACCATTAAATTTTCTTTTTAGTAAACTACTAGTTCCAGTGTCCGCGCTACGCGCGGATTATGTCTTTTAATTTATTCTTTATATATTTAAATTGCTTAGCAAAGATTAAAAGACAGAAGTTGAGTTTTAGATTTTATATAAAAATAGAGATTAAAAAAAAAACAATGACAAAATTCTTTAAAATGTAAATAAATCTAGGCATCAAGTCCGGTAGAAAAAAGAATAATAATCCGAATGATGCATAAGTTAAAGTCACTCTTTGATGCATGCTTTTACATGATTTCTTATTCGCCTTTTGAAATGCTTTATGTGTATTGATAAAATTGTGTGAGTTTTGATTTCTTTCTAAAAATTAGTTATAAATGTAGTTGATGTGTTTATACAATTAATTGGCTAACCACTATCACCATCCATCTTTATCATTTTTTTTGGGATAAATTAGAGTGAAATGATTCTGGAAAATTATAAAAATTTTGTTAGGAATATCATTAGTTTTTATTTTATATGTAAACATAGCTAAGTTTCTATTAAGACTGTAGCGATCATGTTAAAAGATTTATTAAAAATTCAAATACTTTATTTATGAAAATAGTAATAGTTTTCTATTATTTTATTATATCATTTTTTTTTGCTCATCATGTGTTTGCAAAAATTTTATTTAATTTGGAGCTATAATCTATTTGGTAATTATTATTTTGTAGTTATTTATTTAATATAAAGATGTGAAACTTTTAAGAAATTCAATATGAATGATTCCATGTTTATATATTACGTAAGGATACTTTGGGTATATTGCATCACACATATGCAGATATATTAGTCATTTCTATTGTGTAGAAATATTACAACTTTGTAGTATTGTTTAGTATCATATTTCCATTGTTCTTAAGTTAATTATTAAACAGCTTAAAATGGAGATGGAATAGAGAAAAACATGAAAATTTGATAAAATTTGTAAAAACTTATATAATGGATCGATAGGTGATTCTCTAACCTAAATTGAGTGATCCTCCAATTTATAAACAAAATATGATAATACAATAAATGATGATACACATAAAATACTGCAAAGACAATGTCTGAAAGTGAAAGAAAACAAAGCAAAGTCTAGAAGTGAATTATAACCTAAATCGATAGGTGATCATCCAAAGTATAACCAAAAGATAATAATACCAAGATAGATAAAATACTGCAAAGACAAAGTCTGAAAGTGAAACAAAACAAAGCAAAGTCTGAAAGTGAATAAAATAAAACAACGTCTGAAAGTGATATGGAATAAAGCATAGTCTATTAGCAAACCAATTCAGCCTTTAAAACTTGCTAGCCACATTTGGCACGCTTAGCTTCTTCTGACTCATCCCCATCAAAACTCCTTTTCACCGCTGCATCTGTGGATCCCTCATGCTCACTGGAAGAACCATTCACACGCTTGCCCATCTGTAAGGTCTCCTCGACAGCAGAAGCAATCACATTTTCTTCTAAGTTGCCATCAGCTGCTGCAGCTTCAAGAGGGAGCACCTTTGTAACAGTCAAAGATCGGGTCTTGCCTTCCAAATTGTGTTTTGAAACCTTCACAATGAAAGTGCGAGTTTGCCCAATGGTATCAATTAGAGCCTGTGGCACCGGAACCATGTGATCATCTCCTACGCTTTCATTGGCCTATCATTAATAAAAAAAAAACCTTATGAGAATGCATTTTGTAAGCTGTATGGAAGACATGTTTACAATCACCTCAAAGTATCTCTCAACCAATTCTGATGCTGGCTTCCCAGTCAACTCACGCCCAGCGTCACCGAGAAGCACAAAAAACCCATGGTCATTTTTGTCATAGACAGAGAGCTTCATAAGATACCTGTGACAGAGGAACAGTGACAATGAGTGCCAGAACATGTGAGTTTACAAAACTATAACTCTTACTCTGCAACACCGGTAACTTCAGCTTTCCCACATTTTTTACACATGAGCGTAGTATGCCCCTTTGTCGCCTTCGTCTTGCACCCACCGCATGAAATATAATACCATGGAGAACCATGCACAACATCATCAATGGTGGCTGTGCACTCAAACCAAGCAACCTTGCGTAATAGTAATATAAAATAGTATAAACAACTAAGACCAGTGCAAGAATGTGCTAAAGTATGAATTATTGTACCTTTGATCCTTCATGCTTGATGTAAGAGAAAAGATCTCCTATTGTAACCGTCTCTGCCTTGGTCACAATGTCGGGATTAACCCTGTTGGCAACATCTGTGTTTGATCCCAACCTGAAAATGATCAGCAAAAAATTAAATTAATGTCAGATAAAGCTACAATGCTTGATCAACAAAGGAGTGCTTACCAAGTCATGTAATCTCTGGTTGGTTGAACGTCCAAGTCGAGAAACACACGGGAGGATGATAGGGAGGAGAGTGTTAGAGCGCCTGCATAACAACAAATGTTAGCATAACATACAAAAATAAACTACTACATCATAAATTTTTTTTAAAAACTGATTACTCAACACATAATGCGTCTAATTCAAGTTACTCAAGCATCCTAATTACATCTCTAAACCATATAAGCAGAATTCTGGTAATAATAACCTCCAAACCGTTTTGGGTTTACAGTAGTCACCAAAATAACACTCGGAGTGTTTCCATTCGCTTTAAACTTCTCACAAAAGTCCGTAGCAACCTTGTCCCATAGGTATAGCTTCATCACAGGACCACTGCAACAAACCGAAACACATGTGATAAGCGAAATGATATATGCATAGATTGAAAACTCTGAGTAGAACTTACTCATGTGTCTGGACATGAACCATAAGACGCCGTGAGGAAGCTATCTCGACTTCATCAAGCACAAGACCGGCAGTCAGAGCCTGCTCACCCACCAGTTTGATGTGACCAACGTAATCTGCAATAAAAAAAAAGAATAGAGCTTAAACTCAGTCTAAACAGATAAGACTAAAACATAACATTATACGAACCAAAACCAATGACAAACAATAAAAACCATAAATTCCAGTCTAAAAAGATAAGACCGAAGCTTAATATCAGCCAAATCAAACCAATGTCAACCCATAAATTCAAGTATAAACAAATAAGACTAAAACATAACACTATTCAAACCAAAACCTGTGACAAACAATAAAGAAGTTGATAGCTTACCATAAAGATCCCCTCCGAGGTCACAACCTGCTTCAAACTCTTCATACCCATTGAATCGGAACCGGTCCTCAGGAAAATGAACCGAACTGTCCTCAAAAACAGAGAGGACAGAGGTCCATGAGAAAGTGATGGCCACGATTGGTTCAGCAACCCGGTACACAGTCTTGCTCCTAGACCCATAAAATTAGTGAGTCTGTAAATGGAACCGGCGATCATGTGTGGCAAATAGGTGTCAATCCTTCCTGGGGGGATGAACCCTTGGATCACAGTACCCTGGAATAAAGAAAGTAACGTCTATGAGTAAACTTATCGACCAAGCATAACTAAAAAAAAGCGAACAGAGATGTCGGAATACACCTGTTCATCAATAAGTAGCATCTCTATACCAATAAGCACCTTCTTAATTGGGTTCCGAGCCTCCCAAAAATGGATCAGACGAAACCTTAGCTCGCCTTCTTGTGGACCAAATCTGACATCTTTGAAGAACATCACTTCATGGGTTTTGGCGGAGGAAACACCGGTTCCGCCGATATGTCGCATCGGCACGTCAGAGCACAGAACAGCCTTGCCGTTTGACTTTTTCGACATGGAAACGACAGAGACAGCCTTGGCGGAAGAGTCACGGGGTTGGTCGGTACGGTTGATCGGCTCAGCGGAAGAGACACTTCCTTTGCCGTTTCGTTTCTTGGAGATAAGATCGCCGGAAACAGAGGTGTTGCTGCTGGATTTCATCGCTTGAGAGAATTGTTGTTTTAATTTGAGATAAAATAGAGCTGAGAAGATCGCTATAAAAGAACTCAGATGAAGAAAGGATCTCAGATAAAAGAAGTCGAAAGGAATCCATAAATGCGATTCTCGGATGATTGATTGCACAGAGACTTAATTGCGTGTCGATTGAACGACGATTAGTGGAGAAGCGGTAACGACGAAGCGTATGTCGTCGAAGGGAGAAGACTCAACATATGATTAGGGTTCGAGCTGTTTCACCGATATGATTCAGCGGCTCTTATTCTCAAGCGGTTTGGGCTATGAGGCCATCGTATGACAAAGACAATAACGAACCCCAAACTGAATGTGACGCGGCTCCAATACTCAATCGGTGTGGGCTTATAGGCCCATCATATCACAAACTAAAAAACGTAGCTCAGACTGATGTGACGTGGACAAATAATCTTACCTTATTGGCTGATTAAATTAGATGACGTGGACCCTCTGTCTGATGCTGGTATTCGGCTTTTACTTATTGTATGATATTCCGGTTGCTCAAAAAAAAAAGTAAACTATATTCTCTTATTTAATCCATTAACAAACAGTTATTAAATCTAACCAAAATTTGTAGTGTTATCTATGATGTAAGTTGTAACAGTGAAATTTTTTGTAAAGAAAATAAATGAAAACCCCTGAAAGATGCATACACACTAATCTCTACTTGCATAATTTTGAACTGATTTTCAATGAACCATGAATTAGTCAATTATTTATCATGAGGCTTAAGGTTAAAACCCAAAAAAGAAGCTAATGTACGTTTGAGTTTCATGTTATAGGCCCATTACATATTGGGCTTTAGCTTACGAAATAAAAAATGGGTAAATGCATGAACAAACTGCGTTTTGGACTGTAGACAATGCGTCTTCGTTGGCAACATATAATTGGCTTAGTTGGCATTTGACAAAAAAGGTCACTTCCTTCCAACTTCCAAACACCAATAATTTTTCATATTTTCCAACTTATTTTTATTATTCTATGGGGATGAGTATTTTATTCTTTTGTTTCCTTCCAATTAATAAAACGTTTTCACCAACCACAACATGTCCAAACCCACATTTTAATCAAGAAAATAACTCTTGTTAAAATTTCTAAAAATATATTCCATATTTTCAAAAAAAATTATGTAATTACAAAATTGGTCACATATTTTATCAAAAAATAGAAAATTAGTTTGTTATTTCGGAACAACAACCTATCAAAACTGTAACGATACACCTAAGTAAAATTTAATTTGAAAATGATTTTTATTAACTACAGTGTGGTAGGTTAAAAATAAAATAAAACATGGCTTAAAATAAATTTTAGCACAAAATAAAGTAATCTTTCTGTCTCCACAAAAATAGGGAGAGAATAAAAATAAAAAAAAATAAGAAAAGCTTAGCTGGACGTTTCTCCCTCTCTCTCTCTCTCTCTCCATAAATCTTGAGATTCCAGAGCTGATCCACTTCCGATTTACCAATAAGAAAAGCTTTAAGCTTAGCTGGACGTCTCTCTCCAAAAGTTTATGCCTTTTTGAGGTATCTTTCTCGTGAAAGCTCAACGCTTTCTCATCTTTGTATATATACACACATCAGGAAACAAACTCTTCTTTACCACGACAAGATCGTTTCCACTCGGGTTTTAACATTTACTTTGCTGAGAAAACCAAGTTATATGGATTCTGCTATGGAGATTTGCAACGGTGGGATCTCAAACGGTGACGTTTCGGGTCTATCTTCTAAGCGCGAGAAGCTCATTATCGATACAGACCCAGGCATAGGTGAGGAGGCTTCTTTCATTTGTTTTGAGGTTTGACTTTGATCAACCAACACCCTTTGTGCTTAAGAGTTCTTGAATCTGTTTATTTGAAGTCAATATGTGGTAAAGTTTTGATTTTTAAACTTTGCTTAATAGCTAGAAGATGTTCTTGTTTAGTTTTTTGCTAATGGAAACAAGTTTCCTTTCAAAATGTAAAGATCAATAGGAGAATCTGAGAGTTATGTATTGTTGGTTTTTAGATGATAGCATGGCGATAATGATGGCGTTTCAAACACCTGAGCTGGATATATTAGGACTCACTACTGTCTTTGGTAATGTCCAAACACAAGACGCTACACGCAACGCCTTGCTCCTCGTATGTAACAAAACCATCACTTAACTCTGTATAGTTCTCCTTGTGTGATCTCTTTGTGTTTTGATCGTTTGTGCAAAAGAACAGTGTGAGATTGGTGGCTTCCCTGATCTCCCCGTCGCTGAAGGAAGTTCTGAACCCTTGAAGGTACATACACTCTTTCTCTCTTCTCTTCTCTGCTCCGTGGAACTCGTTGTGACATTAGCTTCTGTTGTGTTGTTGACTCTTAGGGTGGGATTCCACGAGTTGCTGATTTCGTGCACGGTAAAAATGGGCTTGGAGACGTATCTGTTCCTTCTCCTTGTAGAAAGAAATGTGACAAGAGTGCAGCTGAGTTCTTAGTTGAGAAAGTCTCTCAATACCCCGGTGAAGTCACCGTTCTCGCCCTTGGACCTCTGACCAACTTAGCAATAGTAAGAAGACTCGTAACCAATCTCAATTCTTTAAATCTTATGATCCGGTTTGTGTTTCTGACACCATGACTCGTGTGTTTAGGCCATTAAACGTGATAGTTCATTTGCGAGTAAGGTGAAGAAGATTGTTATACTTGGTGGAGCTTTCTTCTCTTTAGGGAATGTTAATCCTGCAGCTGAGGCTAATGTAAAGAAACATCCATTAAACCTCTTCTTTAATCTTCTGCTAATGAAAACAATTTATGAGTTTGTTTCTCTGTATGCAGATATATAATGACCCGGAAGCAGCTGATGTGGTGTTCACGTGTGGAGCTGATATCACTGTCGTTGGGATAAACATCACAACCCAACTTAAACTATCAGGTGAATAAACTTTTCTCCTCCCTGTTGTCTCCTTTTAACATTCATCTAAAACCATGTGTATGTGTTTTCTCAGATGATGATCTCTTAGCCCTGCGTGAGTCCAAGGGGAAACACGCTAAGTTACTAAGCGACATGTGCAAATTCTACAGAGATTGGCATGTCAAATCTGATGGTGTTTATGGTAAAAAGAAGAAACTGTGATCATACCAAGGTTATGAAGTTTGCATGTTTTTTATTCAAAATGTTTATTGTTGCTGGTTTTCAGGAGTGTACCTTCATGACCCGGTCAGCTTTGTGGCTGTAGTACGGCCTGATCTATTCACATACAAGAAAGGTGTTGTTCGTGTGGAGACTCAAGGAATATGTGTTGGCCACACACTCATGGATCAAGGCCTCAAGAGGTTTTACTAATTATAACTTTATTATTTCACTCTTTTTATATATGTAGACATTTCCTCTAAATGTTGGTTTTGATTTGATTGCAGATGGAATGGGAGCAATCCATGGGTGGGATACTCACCAGTATCAGTGGCGTGGACGGTAGATGTAGATGGAGTTTTGGAATACATCAAAGGCATGCTGATGAAGCCATAAAAAGAATGTTAATATTTCATTTGAAAATGTCATTGTCACATTCATCATGTGTTCTGGTTCTAACCTGAATCTCAATTCAACATTTGTATTTGAACTGTATAATTGCTAAAATTTGGTAAGAAAAAATAAAAGTTAATGAATGGAAACTATCTATCTTCTTCTTCTCGGTTGTCTCCATTGTTGTAAATATTAAAGATAGAAAACCGACCAGAATATTGGTTTGTAGATATATAGGTCCAAAAGCTCCAAAACGAATAATCCGACCCGAATACTCAGCCCTATTGCTAAGTTGATAGCCGGATGTTGTAGTTGAGATGATTTAATTTAAGAGTTGTCTATGGCCTTGATTGTTTGCGTTTACTTATAAGTTTACACCTAATAACTACTATTTATTTCATATGAACCCATATGTGTGATGACAAAAAGAAAAAGAAAAAAGTGAGCCCATGAAAGCGTAAATGCACTAATGACCAGTAGGGATGAGACGTAAGTTGAGATAGGGAAACAGGTGGGTCACGTAAGAATAATCATAGCCAATGATCATAACAAACAAGTAACCGAGCGATCATAGAAAAATCGTTAAAAGTCGTTCATACTACATCTTCACACGAGTGAGAGACTTGACATCTCCCCACCAGATATCTACTGTGATCTGCTAAAACACTCTTCTTCAACATACACAGACACAAACACGAAACAGCTAAACTAAACTGTAAATAGAGAACCTTTGTTGTGTAGGTAACTAACGTGATTCAAGCCCATTATGCCCAGTATGATGCGAAAAAGCATTTTGATGTTGTCAAAAAGTGCGGAACAAAAGCTTTATGATATCAGTGTATTGGCAAAAACTTGACCTTAATTTTTTTTTCTATTTTTTTTTAACTTAACCTTAATTTTGGCATGGGTTCATTACTGGTTTTTTTTTTTGAAGTTTTATTTGTCAGATTATATTTCAAATAACTGGATGTGTTTTTTGTTTTTTTATACAATGCAATCTATCAATTGTTTTTTACTATCGCTTTTGATAAACTTCACTGAATAAACGAAGTTTCATACGAAAATGATAGTGTAAATTTTTAACTCATTATCTAGCTAAATATTTTACTAAATGACATATGTTAATTTTTTATAGAAATTGTAATCACGCTAATAGGTTTCAATACTTCTTATTATGATTAAAAGTTGAAGGGTAGAGTGGGAACATGTGAAGAGGGTAGAGTAAGGATTCAATGAGATGGTTGTAACAGGTTGGGCTCACTTTGCATAATTGTATCTACAGGCAGAAATGGTGGATGATGCTGATCATCATCATGATGAAGTTGGGAGGAGTACTCATGAGTACTTCTGCTACCACTTTTTATTCTTAACCTGTAAGTAAGAAATTATATTTTGAATTTATTTATTACATCCAAACTATATACAGTAAATGTGTGTATATAAATGCATTATCCATCAGGGGGGCATGATTTGCCAGATGTATAGAGTTGTGCAAACTGTTTTATTTAACCAAACCATTTAAAGCAAATTATTATAGTTGGACTTGGGGTCCTTTTTTTTTTCTTATAGTTGGACATGTTTAGGCTTTGATTAGTAACAATGATATATGCAAATTAGAAAATTCAATTAGCTACTTAAAACAAATTTTAGAGATTGCAATTATATAATTTCAATTAATTGGCATAATAGGCTATTATTGTTTCTAAAATTCTAGAGTGATTTGAAGACCACATGTGTATACATAATCTTCCTCGAATTATTTTTTCCTGATTTTGAGAGGTAATTTATTTACTTTATGGGAAAACTATACACGAAAGACATTCTGCATCTTTAAACTAGTTTGTTGGGACGATTGAGTGTTAGCAATAAACAT
Organism: Brassica napus; assembly: GCF_020379485.1. NCBI lineage: Eukaryota > Viridiplantae > Streptophyta > Magnoliopsida > Brassicales > Brassicaceae > Brassica > Brassica napus. Next base: position 105,217 of record NW_026016915.1, on the reverse strand, counting down.
TGCAGTTTGGTTGCGTTCTATACTGATAAATATTAAATGTCAAATTGAATAAGTCTGTCCTTGTTGGCTTTTTTAATGAACTCAGTAACTTCTCTTTTTACTTTGTTGTCCATGACAATAACTTCCTTAAATCATTAGGTCAGATTATCTTTTTCTTTTCCCCTTTGCACTAATTTTCAGTAACTGGTATTTAAGATACGCTGAAAAAGTTAATATGAAAAGAACAATTGGATAATTGCACTAGCTAAAAAAGGAAAAGCAGAAAAAGATAGAATTAAAGTTTTTTTATATAATTAGAGGAGCTTGGTCATCATTGGATGTTACAGAAGAAGAGAGTTTATTATGAGACTGGCTACTCCTACTTCAAATTCGTGAGTACCCTAAGACCCATTTTGTCTCCCATCTCTTATAGGCTTTTATCTATTACTGCTGAAGTAACTCTATGTGTTACATTCCAACATTTAAAATTTTAGTCGAGCAGATTATATATGAAGTTGAAGGTTCTATTCGCTTAGATATATTAAGAACTGGACTAGAACCGTTCTCAAATTTAAGAAGTTTTCAGTTTTAGAGCCTATAGATTTTGATGATTTTTTCCCTGGTAGTCATCATATTTTCTGCTTTTCTTTATCTTTTGTGTACAAGCTTTACCTTTTTAATTTGTTCAAACATTCGGTATGATTCAGATAGACCGAGTACTAGTTAGCTAACCAAACTGAAAAAAGTCCTCTAACTTGAACTATACCGTCCACTTGACCGCTCGCTCGCTATATGCAAATCAATCTCAAATTTGTTTTGATGATTTTAACAATTTCTTAAGTTTGTTTTAACATTTAAGCATAGGGAAGCATTCTCGTTTGGTTTATTTTCAAGTTTACATTTATAACATCTCCAGTGCCTTCATGTTTTATATTCCACCTTTTCTAATTGTGAACATTATACGGAATATAACTTTAATTTCAAAGGTCTAGAAATCGTACATTTTATAACCATTTAAGATGTTTATAATACTGTTAAGAAATACGGTGTGTGCAGATTATCAAACTTGATTCTCAACTTTTAACTCACATAAAGTTGCGAACCAAATAGAGGATCATGAGAAAAAAAATATTTTTTTGGTTGCATAAACCTCATTAAAGAAAAAATATCATAACATATTTACATATTTATAAAATTACCAGTAAAATGATTTTATCATCATATAAATATGAATGGGTCTACTTTTATTTTGTAGTGAATATTATTGAACTGATATTCATTTCTTATTATTTAATGTACTTATTGATTTTCACTTGAATTAATATTTGATATATGGATCAAGATGTACTTTGGTTGGGATCAATTTGAAATATTTAGCAAAAAAAATTAAATTCTATTTTCTAATATTTTAGCTCCTAATACTTTCCTCCGCCCATGTCCATTCGAACACTTTACCCACTTAGACACATCACTTGATCATACGCTTTCAGTTATCTTTTGTTTTTAACACTGGATCTTATTAAGCCATATCGGCAATCAAAGTTGTGAAGTTTCAACAACGGTCAAACTCAAAAGGAATAATGATGAAAATAAAGGGATCACAACCCAAAAGGGACAGAAAAAATGCAAACCAGGATGCTTGTAGAGGACTGAAACACATCGGTTAAAAAACCAGACTATGTGTTTCTTAGTAAAGGCAGACGGATGTTCCATACATTTTGAGTTGGATATGACGTTCGCTAAGCGAGTTTAAAACGAAAAGAATATTCATCGTGGGACAAAATTCGTTGTAATATTTATGAATCCACAAAATATGGAAATAAAGATAAAATGGTTACACCTATTGGTTTGTAAATTAATATAAAGTAGCGCATGTGCATAAAGATACAATTTTGCACGATAGTGTAACACCCAGAGAGCAAAGCTAACACGGTGCTTCCTCTTTATATAACTTTTGGTTGCCTTTTATGAGATTAAATATCAGTAACAGAAGATTTGTGTAGATAAAACAAAACAAAGCAAAACAAAACAAAGTGGAACCCCAAAATGCAGGCGAATGCATGGAAAATTAAAAACAAACTAATTTTAAGAATGAGTTAAAACTTTGATAGCTTATAATAAGTTGGCTGAGCATTTTTGTTTTTCCGAAAATTGAGTCATTGTTGCAATTTCAAGTTTTATATGAGGTAGATAATTAACTTCCGTTGTACATACTGATCGGAAGACAAAAAAAAAAGACTACATACTGTGGTTATTAATTACTTTTCTAATAATAAATATTACTCCCTCCGCTTTTTAATATAAGTCGTTTTAGAAAAAAAATTTGTTCCAAATTATATGTCGTTTTCGGTTTTCTATGTAAAATTTATTAATAATTAATGTTGTATGACCAATGATAATATATTTTTTATTTTTCTATTGGTTGAATTGTGGTTAGGTAAATAATTAATGATATTTTTGTTTAAAAAACATAAGAAATTAATGGGTTTTTTAATCTACATGCATAGCTGTAAAATGATTTATATTAAAAAACAGAGAGAGTATATAATATATATTAAAATTTACTGCATGGAAAATCCACAACGCCATGCAAAAACATTACATAATGTGTATAACCTAACATCAACTTTAGTGGGCTAGCTAGTTGCAAACTTGCAATGATCACAATGTCTAAAAATGTGCAAGACATTAGACCATCTCCAATGGGATTCTATTTTTTCTTCTGTAATTTATGCTAAAATAGAGTAAATCTATTATAATGTAACTTTTGCTTAAATAGTGTTACTCTATAATAGAATTACTCTATTATAGAGTGAAATATAGAGGGATGTCACTTTTTCACTCTAAATATAGAGTAAAATATGACATTCCTATATATTTTACTTTATAATAGAGTAACTCTATTATAGAGTAACATCATTGGAGCAAAAGTTATAATATAATAGAATTACTCTATTTTAATGTAAATTATAAAGGAAAAAATAGAGTACTATTGGAAATGCTCTTAGATGGTGTCACAAGTTTTGGAACTACTAAAACCAAAGAAGTTTAGAAACTTCACAAAGACTAGATGATTAACAAGGTACGAATTTTAGTTCAAAAAAATTAAACAAGGTTCAAATTTTAACATTTGCACAAAAAACAAAGTACGAATTACAAGAATGGTAGATTCGTCGAACAAGAACATACACAGAGATATGTACGTGGGATTATCATTATAGGAAACAAAATCTCATAAATAATTGATATTGGTTGAGTTGCTGAATAACTAAAGGAAAACAGAGTTTATGATAATTCCGTTCTTTTTTAATAAAATACAAATACATATGTAGAAGATGAGCATTTCCACCCCAATTTTCTTATAAATGAATTATATTATAGATGAGTTTTGATCCAATGTATGTCTTTATAATAGATCTTCTCTATTATAAATAGTTAAATATCTACATTGAATAGAACTCATCTATTAATATATTTTAGAAAAATATAGTACTGGATCGGAAATAGTAAACAATATTTTCATGACCATGTGTACTATTCTACAGATTACATTTTTCTTGAAAACAATTCAATTAAAAAAAATGACATCATTGAAGAAGAAAACGGAAAAACAAAGTTTTTACTTAAACAACTAAATAGATAAATCACAATGGTGGTATATCGGTCATAATATGATCTTTATCACACCAAATACGAATCTAACAACGTTCCTTACTTCCTTATGAATTATATGCAATTGAGGTCTGTTTGATAGAAGTTAGAACTAGAGTGTCTCGAATTGTTTTGTTCTTCAAATTTAAAGAAATGTCGACCCTAAATCAAGGACATTGTAAAAAACGAAGAAAATATTCATAGAGAGCGCGTTTGGTATATCTGTTGCAAGTTGGAAGGTTTTGTAAACATCATATGAAAATATAACTAGAAAGTGCATAAATTAATGGCTTCCCAGCGTGTGTATAATATGTAGTTTTATCTCTGTGATTTGTATCAGCTGCAAAAAAAAACCCTTTTTTCTTAATTAATACTATATTTCAGACCCATGCATATCATTAGTGCTCCCACCCCACAAAATCTTCATTAACAATTCGTTGTATGTTTTAAAAGTTAGGAGATGTTATGATAATGTTTCCATGCAATGCAATATGGACGCACTTTATACCTTATGGAGACCCAAAACATAAAAAGAAATAAAGCTCTAAAGGGACGAAATGATGACAAATTATAATGATTAAAAGTGGGAAATATATAGTTTCATACTCACACGATCTAACATACTATAGAGCATACATTTTGATGTCCTGCATATACAACCAATCAATATAGCATTTATTCTAATATTCAAGGGTGTTTATATCACTAAGACCAACACATAAGTGATTATTGGCTAAATGCAGACTATATATTTGCTTAGAAATTTTAAGAAAAGCAATCTGTTAAATTAGCATATAATTAAATATTTTATTATAATGAGAAAGAGACCCAAACCATTCGGGGCTGAGATATCATTTCAAATTCTCCTAACAATAACATGGATGACTCACACATACACCTCCCTACTTATTAATTATCATTGCCTTTGATGTAAGCAAGAAGTGCAACCACTATTTAATTTTCACTTCCATTTTTATTTATTTATAGTTCCATTTCAAGACACACAATAATTAATGGGTTCGAACTTGTGTGTTTGAAACTTTAAAACCGATGGCAAAAAAAAAGAAACTTTAAACCATTGTCATTTTGGAACTCTTAGCGCAACAACAGCACACCAACTAATCATTCACCCTTCACAACGTATGCATTCAACGATTTCCGAATTTATTCCGTGAATAAAATGCAAAATCCAAAAAAAAATCACAAAATTTGCTAAAGTAAACAGTAATTATAAACGTGAAAGTGTAATAATTCGTATTGTTGTGCAACCAAACGAGGTCCATGAGGGACGCTGGTTAGTGAAGCTAAACGATGAAGCGACGAAAGAGCCCATAAAAGATTAAACAAATCCAACTTGTAATGTAATCTACTTAGCTATATGTTATTTTCACACAGTGACACACGCATAAACACATAACAGAGTTATTGATTCTCTTAACCTCATTCTTCATAATTTCTCTCTTTTTCTTTTCCTTTTAATTATATCAATCTTTATCTAAATAAAGGATGGTGAAAGAAGAAAAGGGTCATGAAGAAAAATCGGACACGAACACCCTGTAACATGTGTTATTATCGCTGATGATGACTAGTGTTGACTAAACCAACATTGACCAAACCGTGTAATGAAATAAGTAAAGAGAGTAATGAAAATGGTCCAACCTAAAATTTAAATTGAATCATGAATGATGATGGTTCGAACCAATCCCAAACCATCATTGCGAATCTTTAAGGGACGACGGCCTATAGAGACCCTCCTCTTCATCATCATCATCATCATTCATCATCATCATTTTCACTCAAATACTCGTTTCAACCGTTTTGTAATATTAATTTTATACTATCTAAGTATGGAACCAAGCCGGTCTACATACTAGTACTTGTTTGAAACATTGTGATGACATCTATAAATTTCTGTTGGCCTATGATGATATCATAATAAACTGTAAACGGGAATGATTACTTGGCGGGTGAGGAAATGAACATGTTATAACGGTTATCTAATACCAAACCAAAATGTGAAGATGCAAGTAAAAGACGAGAATAACCCTATGCTATTGAGAAAATTCAAATGAAGCAAAGAAAGTAAAACCCTCCTCCAAGTACTTTTTTTCCTCTAATTTTCTTCTTTATTTCGATCATCATTCACATGACGCAACACAAATCTTTTTCTCACTTTTGCCTCGCAAGTTATTATTAAAGTATTTAGAAAAGAAACAAAAACAAAATACAGAGAGCTGCGAATTCGGCTGCCATGTAAGCATAAACACAACACAAAGCATGATTGTTGTGTCAGGAGACTAGCTTTTGTGGCTCTATATAAGAGACACTATCTTCGTTTTGTTCTCTTTGTCCCTCTCTACCTTTCATACAAATCTCTCTCTCTTACAAACATATAAACACACTTCACTTCTTCTCACCCCATTCGAACACTCTTACCTAAAGGTAATATCTCTCCCCTCACGTACAAGCAACGTGAATATCATTCACATAACCACCCAACTATTTTTTTTCGTTCTTTATTTTTATATAACACACCTTTAAATTAATGGAAAAAAACTTAAAGCTTTAAATCCTTTTCTTTCAGACAAAGCCAACCGAATAAACCCTATTTGTTTGTCTTTTTCGATTTTTTTTGCTGTTTCGAAACTTCTTTTATAATAAAGATCATTTTGGCTCTGTTTTTTGCTTGTACCTGCTTGGTTTGCGTCGGTTTCATTTCTTTTATCTTCTGTAAATGTGTTTTGTATTTTCGTTTTCAAACTTCATCATTATACTTACTGCATCATCATTACTTTATTTTTGTTTTCATTGTTGTGGTGGCTTTATCTTTTCTACTCTGGAAACCAAAAAAAGAGTATGATTCTTCTTCTGTTTGGGCATTGATTTTTATTTACAAGAAAATTGACATTTTTGGTTGACAACGAAATAAATGCAGTCATAATTTTTGCTTAATTTAATTCCACATAAAACGTGTGAAGCTGCACAACCCATGTGGTGCTGCAATGATTTAACCTCAACTATAATCATAGCATAGAGCTTTAATAAATCAAACCTTCATATTCTTGTTCTTTTAGCTTTCACAGAGCAAGGTTTATCGAAATGGAGAGGCTAAACTCGAAGCTATACCTGCAAAACTGTTTTATGATAAAGGAGAATGAAAGGTTGAGGAAGAAAGCTCAGATTCTGAACCAGGAGAATCAACAGCTTCTCTTGGAGCTCAAACAGAAGCTCTCCAAAACCAAGAACTCTAATGGATCAAATCAAGGAAGCAACAGCAATCTCTCTTCGTCAAGTTCTGCTTCTGGACAATCCTGATTATGCAGCAAAACTCTTAGGACAAGAATTGGATATGGTAGACCGGAAAATCATCATGACCCTCCCAGCTCAATTAGAAGAACCCATATTATCTTATTTCTTTTCTTTATTAGTGTAATATTAGAAAATGGTTAGTGGTGTTATTAAGGTTATCAACTAGTTTTATTGTTGTTTAATTTTATTTTAATTTGTGGGTTCTTCTAGTTTATTTACTACAAAAAGGACAAAAGTGTAGTGTCTCTCTGTCTATCTTCTCAGAGGGATATTTTACTTTTGTTTCCATTTATATGTTAATTAGATTTTCTTTGTTGCCTTTTTCATGTGGGGTTGGTTTTTTAGGATTTGGTGGATTCTGGGACTACATTGTACTACCTTCTGATCTTCTCTTAAACAACCAGTATCTTTATTATTTATATTATTCTACATTTTCCTTTGTTTATTCAAGAATTTTGTTCACTACTTTATACATATTAGCTAAGAGATTTTTCGCACAATAAAAAAGCTAAGAGATTTATGACCTCAACCAGGTTTGTTGTCAAAGCAATATGTAATTGATAAGGAAGTATTGATAATGTAATTTACATGAGGATAAGTATTGATAGTAACGATATAAGAAGATACTCAAGAAAAGGGTTCAGTTAAAACATACGTGGTACTTACTCGTTGCTGGTACCATTTTTAATCACGTGGTCAATAGCTCGGGCTGATGTCTCAAAGCCTTTCTATATTTTATTATTTGGAGTTTCTTTTTAAAACTTGTACAATTGTACCGAAGCTGTCATTTTCTTCTTTTAATTATTCATAATTATATTTTGTTACACCATAAAAAAAAATCAAGTGTTTATGAGAAATTTACAGAGAGAGCTACGAATCTCGATGATACATAAATAGTCCTCTAAGTAAATCATCATCATTCATCATAAACTCAGACTTGAAAAGTCAACTTTGAGATATACTATAACTTTCAGAAAACTATTCCCATTTTATCATTATCCCGAAAATCTCTTTGGAAGATCATTGCACATCATCATCTTCTCACGTACAATTTGTTCAATTTCTATAATCATTACTCCTCTATTTTAAAAGAAAACAAAATAAAAATTCAATGCTCACTGGGCTGGCGGTGAGACCCATTGGGCCTTGACCAAAACTACTTAAAACTTATAAAGAGGCCATTATAGTAATTTCAAGTAGGTGATACACGATGCATAGTATTTTATGAATTGACGAAACTACCCTCAGGCACCTTCTTCTTTGTACGCGAAGTCGTCTAATGAAAAATTGAACCCTAATTTCGATTTCGAGATCTCGAAGATGACGAAGGACTTCGCGATTCCACCAGTGGTCTTCCCCTCCGGCGGATCCACCGCCAACCCCAACGTCCAGCAACGACGCTTCCCCGCCGCTCCCTTCCAACCTCCCCGCCCCTCCTCCTCCGCGATCCCTTTCATGTCCTTCGACATCGGATCCGCCGCCGCCTCCTCCGCCGCCCCCGCGGGACCGTTCACCGGGACCTTAAACTCATCCGCATCCTTCGGAGGAGGAGGCTCCTCCTCCTTCGAGGACGAGGAGCCGCTCCTCGACGAGCTCGGGATCCACCCCGATCAGATCTGGAAGAAGACCAGATCCATCCTCAACCCGTTCCGGATCAACCAAACCGTCCACCACGACTCGGATCTATCCGGCCCGATCTTCCTCTACCTCGCGCTCTGCCTATTCCAGCTCCTCGCGGGGAAGATCCAGTTCGGGGTGATCCTCGGGTGGATCGTGGTGTCGTCGATCTTCCTCTACGCGGTGTTCAACATGCTCGCGGGGAGGAATGGGAATCTGAATCTGCACACGTGTACGAGTTTGGTTGGGTATTGTTTGCTTCCGGTGGTGATTTTGTCTGCTGTGTCGTTGTTTGTGCCGCAGGGAGCTGGGGCGGTTAGGTTTGTGGTTGCGGGGGTGTTTGTGTTGTGGTCGACGAGGGCTTGCTCGGCGTTGGTTGTGTCTTTGGCTGATGGTGGGGAGGAGCATCGTGGGTTGATCTCTTACGCTTGTTTCTTGATCTATACTCTCTTCTCTCTTCTTGTTATATTTTGATGATGATTTAATTACGAAGTATTTGATAGTTTTTTTTTTAATCTAAAGTTTGTTTGATTTTGTGGTGGGAATAGTGGAGCGATGTGTAAAGGCTTCATGTTTTAATTTTAATTCAATGTTTGTATCTTTTTGACTTCAGGATTTTATATTTACAGAGTTTATTATTAATGTGTTTGTGAAAGTGTATCTGAGTGAATGATCATCGGGATTTTACATGCGGTGAACTAATGGAGAAGAAGCTGTGTATTGAGAAGAGCTTATCTGCTTCTGTTTTAGTGTTTCTTTTGCCTTTTTGATTTCCGGTTAGGAAGCTGTGGAGATGTGGTTTTAGATCCCAGTAGGAATGCTCGACACTGTTAGGAGGATTTGCTTGAGTTGGTTTAAGTATTTTGGCTGTTTGGAACTAAGGCTTAGTCGAATGAAATGCTCTGATCATCCTCTGGATTGGTCTGTTCTCCGATTAGGTGTCTATAGGGAAGTAGAAGGAAAAATATTCTTGGCTTCAACATATTCTACTACTGTCAATCCCAGATTCTTGCCCTCCCTAAGAGTATTCGCTGTGTCATAAAAAGAGTTTTCTACTCGATCATGTTCTTTTGATGGAAATTGCATTAAACAGCATATTGGTTAGTTTGACATCCGCGCAGAGATCAGAGTAAGGCAGGAGATCTTATCTTAACTTGTGTTTGGTCTGAACAGAGGGAGAGGGTTTAGTCGAAAACTTCATTTAATATATAGATCAAAAGAGAAAGAAGGAACATAACCCATCTCTCTCTCTTCTATGATATATCCTTTGAGCCCCATCTCTATTCTTAAAGCGTCTCTTTTGTATCTCTTCCAACAAATTTTTTTTCCAGAAGAAGTCATGAGAGCTGAGGATCAGACAATCTTAAGTAGTGAAGGATATGTCCAAATCTAATCAACAACTGATCATATTGATCATCATCGTGACACATGAATCCCTTAATCCTCCTCTTGCCACGAAGAGAAACCTGTAATATGATCAAATAACTAAGTTTAATAGATCACTGAATTAAACCCTATTAAGAAACTAAACATGTTTACAGCGCAGTCGTCTTCTTGATTTGTTTTATTTTCAATCTAGATATACAAACATGCATGCGTTCTACATACTAGATCTTTCAAAGGATTCATTATCAATATCACAAATTTGGTTTGATTACTTGTAAGTTCTATCTCTACAGACCAGAAGCCGAGGTCATAGCTCTATCTCCAAAGTCACTTTTGGCCACAAACCGCTTCCTCTGCGAGAGATATGTGAAAAAGGTTTCAAAAAGACCAGAATCTACAGCTTCACCGTCGAGCACAATCTCCATGGAAACTAAAGCAGAGGACGAGCAAATAAGTAAGAAAACGAGTAGATGTGGGTCCGGAGAAGAGATGTGTTCTTCACTATCGCACAAGTGAATTCGGTGACCTTACTTCTTTGCTCGGAAACATGGGGAAAAGAAGTGGAAGTGCTAGAAATACTCCAAGAGATGTGATGTCTTATTAGGGCATCCAACCTAAACCTATTTTTTACTTTATTATAAAATCAACCATCTAAACCAAAACTTACTCTATAATACAGTTATACTGTTCTAGTAAAAATTATAGAAAAAAAAAAATGTGACAACCTGTCTCGTGGATTCCACTCGTTCCGTGGATTTCAGGCTGGCCCTGCAGAACACTGATCCTAATCTTTCATCTGTGAACTTTTACTGACTCTCCCAAATAAGTTATTAGTGCGCTTGAATTACTCGAATCCAACATTTCACTCTTTAATAGCCCTCCCACATGACAAGTTGTCACCAATTGATCAATTAAGTTGTTGCCAATCAACTGGTGACAATTTGTCTTCAGGGAAGATTGTTAAAGGATATCTTGGTTCGAAAAACACCAAGCACATCAATAACCTACCTGAAGAATCTGTGAGGGCTCACATAAAAAGGATTAGGATCGGTGCTCTACAAAGCCAGCTTGGGATCCACATAAGAGGTGAGATCCACGAAACATGTTGTTACAAAATAGATTTGGGTTGGAAATGGTCTTAGACTTGGTTTATTTTGGAGTTACTGTTCTGTTTTCTACACTGAGAAAATATTAACGGGTCTATGACATGCAGACAGAAGCTACATAACAGAATTAAGTTCCATGCTGCTAGTGTTTCTTTGTGTGAGCCAAGAAGCTGCGTAATTGATTTTAAGTTTCATACATCAAGTGTTTCTCTGTGTAATTTCAAGAAGCTGCAAATATTCGCTTTTGCAAAATTTGTTTACTTGTGCAGAGACCCCTCAGCTTGTTTCCTAGCTAATATTATAGAGATATATTTGGTTGTGGGTAGAGGGTTCAAGTACTGACTTAATCTTCCAAAAGGGTCCGAGTCCAACAGGATAAGTCATCCAATAGACTTGCTTCACGCTCAGAGAGATACTCAACTTTTGTTGTTTGCTTAGTTGTTAATTTATCACCAATGTAGCTCTGGTCTTATACCATATTTTGGCATGGATCGTTGTACTTGTAATAATTGTATTCAGTTCCATAAATATATAGGCAGGCCCTAACTTTAGATTTTGTGGAGGAGTAAAAAGAAAAGAGCTGACTCTTTTGGAAAGTTGGTTGTGCTCTCCCACGTTGTTGGTTTAGATGTTTTGATAATGTTCTTGGTTTCTTATAACACAACTTCACTTGTAGGTTTGAAAACTATAAAATTTCTCACTGATGATTTGAAAATAGCCAAAGAGCGTTGAATCGTCCAACATACCCAATATATTCATAGGAAATAACTAAAATGAGTTCCAAGAATGGGTAGTACTGACTAAATAGAAGAAGATATCTCAAATCCAAAGATATTCACAAGAAACAAAAGAGCTAAGTCTCAAACTAATACTTGTGTTTTTTTTTCACTATATGAGCTTCCCAAAGCCTAACTCAGAATGATATAATGTCAATGATTTGTATCGTTTATTCTTATATTTGTCTCCAATGCATTCATATCTCCCATCTTTCAAAGGTGTGCACTTAAATTGGGCTAAGAGTACAATGTGGCTAGAAGTTCAACGCTTAGATGGGAGACATGCGTTTTCATTCACTTCTTTTTGATCTAGTAACTCCATCAAGCTTTCCACACTCAGAAAATGCTCTTTTAAAAGACAAAATTATTTGTTAGTTCTGACAAGAAATATAATAATGTAATGTGCGACACGATTACTTGAGTAGAATATGTAGTCAATCAAACATGTGTAGAATAGGTAATCATGACATGATGAGAGATCCTTGGTACTGATGGTAAACAATGATTAAGTAGAGTCTGTTCTTGTCTTGTGTGTATCCAACTCTACACCATTTGGGAGTCTTGAAAAGGCAGAGTAGGCACTCACCTTTTAGTACATTCAGTCTCATTTTCTTTGTCCTAGTACTAGAAATAAGTGGAGGCTAAGAGCTTGAAATATGTAATTACTTGAAAAAATTGTCAATTTGTGATCAAACTTTGTGCAAGATTCCCAAAGGATCATTAACAGACCACATCATCAATAGTATATAACTCATGGAAGTCAATTAGATGAAAATAATCAGAAAATTCTTGTGAGTTTCTCTACGTACTTTCTGGGAAATTTTTTTATAGTTTCTCATTGTTGCTAGATTGATTCATATCAATCTTATCTAGTGAGAAGTGGATTGTTGTTTTATGAACATTTGATCTAATTTTATAGATTCTATGAAAAGATACGGTTTATCTGTATCATGGTGCAATGAGTTGATCTTCCTCTTTACATCAAGCGAATGAGAATCACTACTTTGCAAAGGAAAAGTTTAGTAATATATAACATTTGATGTATTTGTCTCAAAATAGGTAAGTGTGAGTCAGTCATACCTCCCAAGAACCATGTTGAAACCGCCACACATGATGATAGGTAGATCTTTTGAAGTCTCATCAATTTTTATATCCCTTTTTATAGTTTGTGAACATGGCAGAACATCACATCCTTCAACTCTTGTTTAACATCCAAACATGTGTTTACCTGATCACAAACCAAACTAATGGTTAAATTTTAAAAGTTACAAGCAAGTAGAATAAATAAACCAACAATGTTCCATGAGGAAGACAAAGAACTCTCACCACACATATTAGTTGGCGTGGACCAACTGGTTGCTTATTGCCAAAATTCTGCTGTAAAAGTACTATTTTGGCAACACTATCTTGAGTGATAAGAATAAAAACTGGAGTTAGCTACTCAAATTAAAAAATTAACTCTCAAATAATATTCTCAAAATACCTTGACCAATCACTTAGTAGCCTCAGAATCATAATCATGCAGAGGCTTGTTGAACTCAGTCTAGTGGCTACACTTTCTAAACTGAAAATTTTATAGATCTGAAGATCACAAAATTTAATGAACTCAACTGAATCTGAACTAGACGAAACCTAGCTAGTCCGGTTTGAACTAGTCATGAAGAATTAGTTTGAAATTAAATACGATTGCATTGAATTTCAAATGTTAAACTCCAATTCCTGGTGAAAATGTAGTTTGTGTTATAATTCATATTTATCATTATCGAAACTAAATTATTAGTTATTTGGATTGTTAGTATAAAGATTTCATGGTGATGGTCATGGAGAAGGTACACCTAACACGATTCATTGTATAAAGCATGTTAATTGGTAAAGTATGTTAATTAAATAACTAAATTTAACACTATTACTATTTTATTAGAATTTAGTTATTTTAATTATATTTAATATTTTAAATGTTTTGAACCAATTATAAACAAATACAAGAGTTATATCTTCGTTTCTCAGTCCTATATTTGTGTTACCAAAATTGTTTTTTTTTGTATGTGTGTGAAAAATGTGATTTCACCTCTTTGCTGAGAATCTAAATATTGTAAATAATTTTCCACAACAAAAAATTAAATTCAAATGGTGGAGTATCTACTAGATATTCATTTACTACTAAGCTAGCGAAAATTGTTAGCTTATATATCTTAGGTACACCAATCACATATAATTTATAATTTATTAGTTAATTATTATATAATCTTTTATATTATAAAAGCTGTCACGGGAATTCACACATGTATTTTTGTAAAAATATAAACGTCACGATACGAACGCTATACCCCACATATTTGAAACTGATATGCACCTAACCATATTCATGTTTGAGTTTGGTAACTTTGTACATTTTTTTTACACATTTTACAGTTTTTGGGGTCTTATTTTCTATTTACAAAATTTGTTTAACTGTAGGGATGATGGTAACTATTTTTTATCTAGAATCGCGGCAATAGCAATCAACGGATGACGTGGATTAAGCAGATTCACATCTCATTCCTATTACAGTGGGTTAACCAAACAACCAAGAAACGACCAAATCTGCTAAAGTTGAAAGTAAACTTGCGTTTATTACAAGACCCAAACTACTTCTTTCACTTTCCAGCTACTTTTCTCTCTCCCTCTGTTTCTCTCTGCTTCTCTCTATCTGGCCAATGGCTACTGGATCGACAGATTCCGCCAGCTCCCGCTCCTCAGGTTCGACATCTTCTTCTTCTTCCATAATATTTAGTTTCTACTTTGCAGCAATCAGATAAAGGTTCCAGAATAGGGTCAGGCTGATGAAATGAAATGAAATGAAATGATGATTAAGATTGTTGAATTTAATGAAATTTCGTTTCATGAAATGTTCATCCTATACAAAAGGAAAGAATCTCTCAAAAAAAAAAATGAAGAAGGCAAAACATAAGCAATTAGTAAATCTAACGATGAAGATTCGTTTGATATATTTTACAGTGGGTCCTGCCCATTTTTGTGAATTTTGATTGATTATTATTTTTAGTTCATCATTTGCCAATTATTTACACAGAGATATTAATTTTATATTCCAAGAATATTTGTTTAAGGTGTCTGATTAAATGCGCATGACTTTGAGTTCTTAACTACTTTGGTCATAAAAGACTTCACTCTAAGATTCATTGAGAAACAATGTCTGTTTTGTCCGAATCTTTGATGTACAGGTGTTCTCTACAAGCTGCTGGTCGTGTTCTCTGTCTGCATAGCTACTTCCACTTACCAAGCACTCCAACCTCCTCCTCCAAAGCTATGCGGCTCTCCTGGTGGTCCATCTGTCACAGCACCAAGAATTAAACTTAGAGACGGAAGACACTTGGCTTACAAGGAGCACGGTGTTCCCAGAGATCAAGCTGCCCGTAAAATTGTCTTTGTCCATGGATCCGATAGTTGCAGGCACGACAATGCATTCGCTGCTCTTCTTTCACCGGTACTACAACTCTTCTACTAGTTTCTGTTTCGTACATTCAGTTTACAGATCTTAACTTAATTTAGAAATCATATGAATGTTTGTAGGATATTAAGGAGGGACTAGGTGTGTATATGGTTTCATTTGATAGACCTGGTTATGGAGAGAGTGATGCTGACCCAAACCGTACTCCCAAAAGCTTGGCTTTGGACATAGAGGAGCTTGCTGATCAGTTGAGTCTAGGGACTAAGTTCTATATAATAGGGTACTCAATGGGAGGACAAGCTACATGGGCATGCCTTAAATACATTCCTCACAGGTAACACACATTGTTTAATGATGGCATTATTGAAAGGGAATGATTTTGAGATGATGTGTTTGGTTCTTTAGGTTAGCTGGAGCAGCTCTTGTAACTCCAGTGGTGAACTACTGGTGGAAGAGCTTTCCATCAGACATCTCAAACGAAGCTTATAATCTACAACCGAAAAACGACCAATGGGCGGTTCGTGTTGCACACTATGCTCCTTGGCTTACTCACTGGTGGAACTCTCAGAAATGGTTCCTTGGATCAAGTGTTGTGACCAGAAACCTCGGTTTGTTGTCTAAATCTGACAAAGAGATCCTCTTCAAGATTGGTGCTGCAGGGAGGCCACATGAGGTGTAATATATAATACAAACATTCTTTATCTTATTCACATATTCTCATTTGATCAATATCAAAGTATCTCTGTAGGCACAAATAAGGCAGCAAGGGACACATGAGACTGTGATACGTGACATGATTGTTGGGTTTGGAAAATGGGAGTTCGATCCAATGGAGCTGGAGAACTTGTTCCCTAACAAGGAGGGATCAGTGCACTTGTGGCAGGGAGATGATGACGCTTTAGTACCTGTGACTCTACAACGTTACGTTGCTAAGAAGCTGCCATGGATTCATTACCATGAGATCCCTGGAGCAGGGCATATGTTTCCTCTTTTTCCGGGTATGGTTGATAACATCGTTAAGACGCTCTTAACCAACGAAGAAGTCAAGAACTAAAAATAGAGTCATCTTCTCTCTCTCAGAACAATGGGGTGGTTTGGTTTTGTGACATGAGTTGCTATGAAGTACTTTGAAACAACTAGAGAGATTCATGAATATCTCAAATTTCTTAGTAGATCTTTTGATTACTACTAATTTACTTTGTTGGTGATCTTTTTACCTTTTTAGTGTGATTTATTGATGAATACTACTTACTATATATCGCAACAATACAACGTGGAATGTGACCGTAGAAAACAAGGTGTACATAAAACCAGTACAAAAAAAAAACAAGGTGTATATAATCCCCTATATATTAATAGAGGAACATTTGAAAAGTTATAACCTGAAGTTTGTACTAATTAAAAAATAGCTCCGCTTAGGTGTCAAGCAATTAGAATGTTAATTAGGGTGACGTGTCAGCTGGAGAATCAATTGAGAAATTGGTGAGTCCATAATTAAATGCTAGAGAATGTTACTATACCTATCAATAGAAATATAATTTGGCTCATGTATAATAAATACGAGCATACACTAAAAACTATCAATGTATAATAATAAACAAACGATCATACACTGAATTATAAACCAAGCATTTCATCCCTAATAAAAAATGATCATACATTCAAGTTCATACTGTCAGTGCCCCCGTCTCCTTTCGAAAGTAATCCGTATGCTTCTTAAGCTTTTTTAACTCAGAACACTTTGAAAACAAGATGTCATGAACAAAAATTAGTTAACCATAGAACTGTCGAGACATAACAATGTTGATTGTTAAGTATGAAGTTATATGTTGACTTAAGAAGCTTTCGTCTCTGTAACCAATTGAAGCTATGTCAATAATGTTCTGTAAATTACGGAGTTTTGAAAAAGTTCAAGATGGTGGCCGGTTTATAATTTTAATTAGAACCGATCAGTATTGAAATAAGACATTCAGTACGTATAAAAATTAAATTGTCGCAAACCAGGATTTTGACTTGATTTATGGAAAATTATATTGAATATGCTTAAAACTTTTGTCCCAATGAAAGATTAAAAAATATAGGGGAATCACTTAAGGAAAACTAAATATGTAATAATAAGGGTATGATTTATCGTACAAAGTAGTTATATTTTCCTTTAATTAGTAGAGAAGATATTTTTACTCGATAGAGGGTTCGAAAAATTGTATCACGGCAAGTCCATAAGTCAAATGGAAAAACGTGCTCACCAAGGTTAAACATTCTAAAATTTTGAAGGAATTAAGGTAATGTTTAATAAGTGCACATATTAGATTTTTTGTTAATCATCAACACATCTCCTATATATTAATTGAGAAACATTTGAAAATATATAACCCCAATTTTGTAATAATTAAAAAAAACTTCTTGCTTATGTGTCAATCAATTAAGTAGTTAATTAGTTCTACGTGTCATCCTCAAATTAAAATTGAAAAACATGTTAGTCCAATTCGATTTTTATATCTCACTAGAAACATATAATACCAACTATATGATATTAACTAAAGCAAGGAAATAACCATTATTATATCGAAGAAAAAGGAGAAAAATATCGAAGATAGATAGGATTGGCACGTAAACGTAAACTTCTAATAACCTTTATTAACTTTTAAATTGCTAAATCATGATATAAAACTGAGCTGACATAGTTTTATTGTAACCAAATAGTAGGTATGAGATTTTTTATGCGATAAATAATTTTTTGACTTAAAATATTTTTAAAAATGAGATCAGTTCATTAGTAAACAAATTATGTAATTAACAAAAAAAGTTAAAAAATTGTTTAAGAGCCAAATATATTAATTCGATCAATATTATAAATTTTGTTTCCATACAATATTTCTTAAATAATTTTCATATAAATTTACCCTGCGTAAGGCGCAGGTCTTATCGTAGTTGGTAGTAATCGTTAGACCAAAAGCTACAGTTAGAGATCGTTTCGTCTTCTTTTACTTTGACAAATAAGAAAAGAAGTTCTATTCGTTTCAGTAAGGAAAGATGAAATAATAGTAATTATGTGGGCCCAAAAAAAATTGGACCTTGTTTCTTGATTTTTGTTTCTACTGTTAAGGGCCTAGAACGTGTGTATGGACAATGGCCAAGAACTAGCTAAACGAATATAAATAATAGAATAGGCTCTACTATCAGCAGCCGACCTTAGCTCAGTTGGTAGAGCGGAAGACTGTAGTAGGTGCTGTAATCTTTAGGGCGCTGGTTCGATTCCGGCAGGTCGGATTTCTTTTTCCAAATATTTTTATTTATTTTTGAACAGATAATTCATGTGCGCTTGGAAGCGGATGTTCGAAATGGAAACATGTTTTTTTTTCAGATAATTCATATTACGTGTTGTTCGATGTATACTTTTATATCAGTTTCTTAACTCGTAATCCAGTTTCCTCACGTGCTATGCTGACAAAAGAATCCAGTTTTGACGTAAATTAACATTTAGTTGTAAGGAGTTACACGTGTCTATCCACAAAGACGACACTCCAAGAAACAGTAAGACAACACGTGTATCATACGTGTCGACGTAGCCGAACCGATTCTTTGCCTCTGATCTTGAGCCTAGACCTGGACTTCTCTATGTTTCCATCTCTTTGAAATCTCATTGGTCAAAGAGATAACTTTAGACAAAAGATGTTTAACTTCACGCCACTGCTCGTAGGTCCCACGCGCCACCCTTACTCACGGTGAATATAAATATATCATCTAACCTCTTTTACCGCCCCCCTCAACAATTTATTTCTTTCTCTCTCTCCTTTCCAACACCAAACACACAAGTTTCCAGTAAAAAAAATCTCTCTCGTCTTTGAATCTATGTGAAGGAGGAGAACCTCCAAGAAACAGAAAAAAAAAAGTAGTTTCTCATCTTTTTCCGGTGGTGGAGAAACACTGAGCCACCGCTTTTGGGAGACAGATTTAATTTTCAGGTTCTCTTTCAGTTTTTATAGTTATTTTTCTCCTCAAGATCTTGAGGAATATGTCGGATTAAAAAATTTAGAGAGTTATTTATTTAATTAGTTTTAGCTAATTTAGCTAAATATCTTTGATTTAACAGATTATATAAGATTGTTTAGGTGTTTGTTTGCTTTACGGTTCTTCTCTGCGAATAAAAAATATTTTTTATTTATTTATAAAGTGGATAATCATGAAAGAAAGTGGTACTCACCCTCAGTAATAATTGTTTCATTTTTTGTATTAGATTAAGCTCTAAACAAATATCAACGTTTTAAAAGAAATAAACCAAAACTTATGTTTTGTCTTGTTGATAAGTTGGCTTAATGATGCGGGGGTATATATTCCTCTTTCGGAAACGGAACCTTTATTGAAATGAGAAATTATTAGTTTGTTTATTGCTAAATTTAGTAGTCGCTTGTCGCTGTCATGATGTAGACCGTTCTTCTTTATTTCACGTGGACCGTCTTCAATACCATAGAGATTCTTTTTTATATTAAACCTTTTCTCATGTAACATTGAAGTGATTCGCATCTGTATAAATCTCCACTACTTTACTAGATGTACCCGTTCAAAACTTAAAACAAATATCTCAGGAAATTATTATTTTTTTTTAACTTTTTCATTAAATTGTGGTCCTTTGAGCATTAATATAGCATAAAAAGATTGTAATATCCATATGCGAAATCTTGACGTTGTTTGTCTGCAGCTGGTAGATGGTGAGCAGAGAAACAGAGATGATGTCTGAACGAGAAGTAGAAACATCGACGGCGCAAGCAAGACAAAATGGAGGAGCTGGTGGAGGAGGAGGAGGAGAGAATCATCCATTTTCTTCTTTGGGAAGACAATCCTCCATCTACTCATTGACACTCGACGAGTTCCAACACGCTCTCTGCGAGAACGGCAAGAACTTCGGGTCCATGAACATGGACGAGTTCCTCGTCTCTATTTGGAACGCTGAGGAGAATAACAACAACAATCACCAAGCATCAGCCGCAGCTTCACATCCCGTTCCACCGAGTCATAACGGTTTCAACAACAACAACAACGGTGGAACCGAGAGCGGCGTCTTTAGTGGTGGTGGTGGCTCCTCAGGTAACCAAGGGGTTAATAAGAAGCCAGGGATAGCTAAGCAGCCGAGCCTTCCACGACAAGGCTCGTTGACACTTCCGGCTCCTCTTTGTAGGAAGACTGTTGAAGAGGTTTGGTCTGAGATACATAGAGGTGGCGGTAGTGGGGATGGAGACAACAGCAACGGACGTAGTACTAGTAGTAGTAACGGTCAAAACAATGCTAATAACGGCGGTGGTGAGAGTGCAGCTAGGCAACCAACGTTTGGGGAGATGACACTTGAGGATTTCTTGGTGAAGGCTGGTGTAGTTAGAGAGCACCCTACTAACCCTAAACCTATGTTAAACCCGACCCCGACTAGTGTTATACCGGCATCTACCCAGCAGCAACAGCTTTACGGCGTGTTTCCAGGAGGCGGTGATCCTTCTTTCCCGGTGGGTGTAGGTAGTGACCCATCTGGTTATGGTAAAAGGGCAGGAGGAGGTGGGTATCAGCAGGCACCACCGGTTCAGTCAGGTGTTTGCTATGGGGGTGGTGGCGGGTTTGGAGCGGGTGGCCAGCAGATGGGGATGGTGGGACCGTTAAGCCCTGTGTCGTCTGATGGGTTAGGACATGGGCAAGTGGATAACATAGGAGGTCAGTATGGAGTTGATATGGGAGGGTTAAGGGGAAGGAAGAGAGTAGTGGATGGTCCAGTGGAGAAAGTAGTGGAGAGAAGGCAGAGGAGGATGATCAAGAACCGTGAGTCTGCTGCCAGGTCTAGAGCAAGAAAGCAGGTTAATATTGTAATCATTTATGTCTATGAATGTTCATATTAGCATAAAAGCTAATTTGTTGTTATGATTGTTCTGAAGGCATATACGGTGGAGTTGGAAGCAGAACTGAACCAGTTGAAAGAAGAGAACGCTCAGCTAAAACATGCATTGGTATTTATTGATCTTGATTTTGTTGAAAGACTTTATTCCTTCTTGTGACAATTGGTCTTTCTTTTGGTTTTGTTTCAACAGGGAGAGTTGGAGAGGAAGAGGAAGCAACAGGTAATAGCTAATTACCATTTCTTGGAACTAATATGTTGTGTCTGAGAAGCGCTACAATCATCGTTGGTTTTTATGGTTGCAGTATTTTGAGAGTTTGAAGACAAGAGCACAACCTAAAGTGCCAAAAGTGAGCGGGAGATTACGGACATTGATGAGGAACCCGAGTTGCCCTCTCTGAACAAACAAACAAGCAGTAGAAGATGAAGACGGTGTTGGTAGGTTGGTTTGTTTTGTCCTTTTGAGGAATGAGATAATAAAATTATCTTTTACTTTGATGCTTTTATGTGTTGAGAGCTGTTCCTTTGTCAACAAGAAAGTGATTCTCTGTTTCAACATCATAAAATCTTTAGAGAATATGACAAGTGTTATGTCACTAGATTTATTACAATCCTTCCCAAGCAACTGTTTCTGTTTGTATTTTTATCTGGTTAGTACTCGAATGTGACAACTACTCTTGGTCCAAAAAATCAATGATTACTCCTTGGTCAGCACTCAAATTCCCACACGCGATACTTACATCTACTTGAAAACAACAAACACGCTCAGATACAACAGAACAAGTGCAGCAGTGGTTACTGCAGTAACTGGAACCGCAACAGTAATACTTCCGCGGGAGAGTTTCCGGGATATCACTTTGCATAACTTGTCAGCTTCTTTGTAAAGAGAAGCTTTCTCTTTCAGTGATGCCTTTTTTGTTCTGAGAAAACGTGCACAAGTGAAGATCAGAGATGAAATCAAGAGTGGAGTTAGACGACTAATAGGCATTACCTTTAGCCTGAAGCTCTTCATAGTGTGACGGAGAATGACAATATCACTCGGTGATGATGGTAGTTTAAGGGAATGATCCTTCCAACTTTTATATTCTGCTTTATAAACACTATCCCAGTGCCTCCAGCAATCAACGTTTCCCATCAGACACCAGATAGCGATTGCTCTAGCATCCTTGGCTAAAACAACAGGCATTCCTTCTCCAGCTAATAATGTCAAAGAAACCATGAACAACTGTTGAATGAATTGTTTCATTGCATCGGTTGATGATATTAATATTGAATGATCGATCCAACGGTGTACAAGCTGTTGAAGAAGATAAACACTAGCGTTTGGATTCATTTTATTGATATAGCGCCAACACTTCCAGCAAACAGCATTTTCGGTCAGAAAACCCAAAGCGATTGTTTCGGATTCCTTGGCCAGAACAGGATTTCGTGAAGCAACATATTCAAGAAATCGCTAGATGGTAGCTAGACGCTTTATTTGAGATTATTGATTAGGCTACATATAAATCATTCTGAAAAAAAAATGTTTTATTTATGTATGATTTGCTGACTAGACTAAAAATCAAGGTTTTGTTTTTGTTACTAAAAGTAATAATACCTTTTTACCAGCTAGTTTTGAATGAATCTGTCCTTTGCATGGGTTGATGGTAGTAGGGGGGGGGGGGGGGGTGATATTCCTCTACAAGTGTCCTGAGAAGATCAAGACTAGCTTTCATATATTTTTTTAAGAGACAGTGCCAGTGCTGGAAGACGAAATCCTTGTTTTTGGTCAGATACCAGATAGTAGTGTCCATTACAAGTTTCCAGCAAGTTATTAATTCGCCATAACTACTATATGTTTGGCCAAAAAACCCACTAAAAAGCAACTAGAAAAAATTGAAATTGTCAACCTATTCATTTTGGACAAGAAAGATTTTATTCAGTTCAGTTCGCATTGTTGATATTCTTCTTCGCGCAGAAAGATGACGCTTTTTCATGAGAACAATTGCGACAACGTAACCCTTGATTGCCTCACGCGAGTACCAATCCAATACCACCGGACCGACGCTTTTACTTCACGTGGTCTTGATTTCATTCTTTGATCGGAAATTATCTTCAAGAGGCGGTCAGAAGAAGGTCTGAAGGAGCTGATGGTGTACATATGTTTAGGCGACAACAACTCTACTAAGCCTACGCATAGTAGTTGGTTTTGTTCGGAGAAGAAACCTGAGAAGACCACTATTTTGTCAGGTTCTGGCTGATGAATTACTCTGGTTTGATGATGAAGCTGGTGAATGGAGAAATGTTATAGGAGGAGAAGAAATGTTTCTGCTAACATATTTGATTTCAGAGTCAAGAGGTTCCCACTAAGTGTGGTTGATTCTGGTGCTACACAGGTAGTTTTTACTCTTTGATGTTCTATAGTTTTTATAAAAGTATTGGTTTTATCATATATAGTTTGCTGCACAAATGTCGACCAACAATAAAATTGATTTATCAAATCTTCGTTTACGTTGCATATTTTCCGATTGTATATCTAATCAAGTGTATGCCTACCTTCACCTTCATTTTGACTCTCGATTTGGAGATTCCTTGTATGATGTGTCTTTTGCCATTTATATGTTTTCAATCATTTTTTTCTATATGTTTAGTTATTGTTGTCTTTAATTTTTTTCTTATTTATGTGTGTGTTTTATTTACTTATGTTTAGTTATTGTTGTTTCACTTCAAGTCTTTGGTTTTGTAACTTGCATGTGGCAATCTTATAATGTTGTAGGTTTCTACAGATAACTAAGCCATACGTTCATTCATATGACCAGTCAAGTCAACGTGAAGGTTGGAATGAGATGGGTTTGTGTATGTGTGATTTTGCTAAGAAAGACTTAATTATGCGTACGTATAAAAAAAAGGTTGGTAGTGTGTAATCCAGATGGGGTTAGCTTTATATCTATGATAGTATCTAAATAAAACAAATGCGCACATTTGCTTTCAGAACCAGCGAGACATGTCACGCCTTTTTAACCCTCTATGGCTCTATTTAGTATTTATAGTAGTGAGTTTATGTTTTCCATCACCTGAGTCCAGAAGTTGCAGCCCAAGAAATAACAGAACCAATGGGACCACAAGTTCATATATTTATATCAACCAAGCCTTTCCCTTGATCTGGATGTTCCAAGAGAAAAGTTGTGGATGCCACGGTTTGTACAATGGCTACATCTTTCTAGTTGCTATCAAAATCACGAAATACTCGGCAACCCAAATTTATCTGTAAACGACACAGCAAAAATAAAAATTGACTCAAGTGACCCAATATTTTTTTTTTAAACTGACATTGATTAGTATAGATAAGGAATCAGACAAGAGTAAAGTGAATCATTTACTAGTTTCGTGTAACTTTAAATGTTGTAGACAAAGCAAAGTAATGTCTCATATTTACATGAACAAGAAAAATTACAGTTTTTTTTTCTATTAAAAACTCTAATAAAAGGAGATTTTCTCTACAAAGCAAAAAAAAAAAAAAAGAAAAAAGAGTGAGACTTTGCTTTTCGTAACAAAAGTGAGCCTCCTTGTCTGAATTGGTTTTGGCTTTTGGAGATTGTTATCGTTACAATTCATACCTAATCTCTCTCTAGTCACAATTAAATTATTATGAGACCTCTACTATATAACTTGGTTTCCATTTCATATCTCATTTTCTTCAAAATCAAATGTGTTTGACATATTCCTTTGGCCGAAGAAGTCACACTGGTTAATCTAACCGGACTTGCTTCTTTGAAAATTTTCCACCTGTGGACAAACCATCCATCAATCTATTATATGTAAAGATATCAGACAACATGTCTTTATCCAACATCTCATTCACCAAAACCTCTCCTTCCTTCCTTCTCCCTTCTTTCGAGAACCCCGAAACCAAAACACGGTACGTCGTCTCATCAGCCTCAAACCCTTTGCCTGTTGCCAACACTCTCAACCTGTTTGCATCCATCGAACGACCAGAATCACAGAGATCCCGAAGAAGCAAGTTAAACGTCACACTATCAGGAACCAAGCCTACATTCATAATCATCTTCTCCATAAACTCTGAAGCTTTCTCCGCTCTCCCTGATCTCCTCAACCCTTCGACGAGTGTAGTACAAGCAATCAAACACGGAGCTCCACCCTTATTCTTCCACACCTCCTCCACCATCTCCACCGCTCTATCCACTTTCTTATCTCTACAAAGCTTCTCAACTAAACTCCCATAATCAAACCCTTTAGGTAAAACCCTCTTCGCCGTCAGATCCATCACCAACCCAAAAGCATCATCAACCAAACCTTCTCTACACAACCCATCAACAAGAATCTCGCAAGTAGCTTCAGAGACTCCACAACCTAACTCAATCATCTCGTAAGCCATTCTAACACCTTCCTCAACCTTCCCCTTCCCTAAAAACCCTCTTATAATAGTATTGAAGCTAACCACATTAGGCTCACAACCTCTCTCCCTCATCTCCTTAAACACACCCAACGCCATCTCAAACTCACCGCTCCTGCAATAACCGTTGATGAGAATATTAAACGTACACGCATCGACCTTCACCATCCTCTTGTAAAACCCCAACGCCTTCTCCATATCACAACCCTTCTTCTTCACATACCCATTCAACACAGTGTTGTAAACTCCAACGCTTATCTTCCCATCGATCAATCTCTTCATTGTCTCAAACGCTAACAGAGCGTAATCCATCTTCCCAGCTCTGCAGAAGGCGTCGATCCCGGAACTGAATAAAGATTCGAGCTTTGGGCAAGAGAAGATCCCTGATGCGCAAGGGCAGGGGTTCGAGGCGATGAAAAGGAGGAGACGGTGGAGATCGGAGAAGCGGTGGGTGGCGGCGAGGGAACGCGACATCCAGAGGAAGGAGTCGTGGTCGTGGCGGAAGGCGTCGAGGGTGGAGGCCCAGGTGAAGACGGCGAAGTCGTGGTGGGCGAAGAGAGGGTGGTGGCGGAGGTGGGATCGGAGGAATTGGGTGAGGGATTTGGGGGTTAGGGATTGGTGGTGGGGGAGGTTGGATTCGAGGAAGGTGAGGAAGTGGGAGTGACGTGGAGATGGAGAGAGAGTGAGAGTGGGAGGGATTGGGGTGTTGTTGTTGGGAGGTTTGGGTGGAGGATGGGGTAAGCGGTAGATCTCGGGTGGCGGCGGGGATAGAGGGGCAGGGAGGTGTGTGGAGTTGGAGACGAGGTTGATGACGTTCTTCTTGTTCCACCGCATCACTCTGTTTTGTCGGAGAATTCCTAAAGATCGGAACTTTTTCGCCGAGTCCAGTTTAATCAAATCATCTCTGGTTATTGATAAAACCGGAATAAACCGAATTTCTAAGTTTGGGTATGTGATTCAGGTATTTGGTTAAGTTTAGGTCTGTTGTTTTGGCCTTTTGGGTATACATAGGATATGTTTTGATTTTGATAATAATTTAAATAAATATCGAGTTATTCATGCACAATATTAAATAATTTAAATATTTTTTTGCAAAACAGAATAATTTAAAATACAATTCTCTCATTTATGATAAAAAAATCACTGATAGTTTTTTTTAATGTTACCTTAAGAAATTTTTCTAATTTAAATTATTTTGACGAATAACTATTTTTCATATAAAATTAGATTTATAAATTGTATTTACAAAACTTGGATATTTCGATTTAGATATTTAAGATATGTAAAAATAGAAAATATTCTGTTATTTATAATTGTTCAGTTTGGTTCTGTTCCTAATATTTGAATTTGGTTAATTATTTTGGTTGGGTTAGTTTACCCATGCCACACGGCCCACACCTAATCACCAGAAGTAGAACCAGAAATTGCATAAATCTTCTTCACCTAATCCAAAGATGAGAACTTACAGCTCTCAGTTCTACTCCAATGGTGGCATCCCTTGTTTCCAGAAGAACCAGAGCTCTCTGTTCAACAAACATCCCAAACTCTCCGTACCACTGCTTTCCAAAAGAAAAAACGTACGAACCTGGTTCTGGTTTATTTATTTTTTTTTTACGCAGTTTCTCAAATCTTTGATTATGTCTTGTAGGACCCTTGAGGGTGCAAGTAGTATCCGCTGTTCAGTTCAGACCTTGCATCGACATCCACAAGGTACTAAAAGCTGAATCCTTTTTTATAAAGCTCTCTGCTTGATTTTCATATCATTGTTCTTGAAGGGGAAAGTGAAACAAATAGTTGGATCCACTCTAAGTGACTCAAAAGAAGACGGTTCTGTTCTCGTTACGAACTTCGAGTCAGACAAATCCGCTGAGGAGTACGCAAAGATGTACAAAGAAGATGGGCTTACTGGTGGTCATGTTATAATGCTTGGAGCAGACCCTTTAAGCCAAGCTGCAGCTCTTGGAGCGTTACATGCTTATCCCGGTAATGCCTTTTTGGTGTGGGGTTTTGTTCTTACTGTTTGGTTTGATACAAGACGATGATGATTCTAGGCGGTTTGCAAGTTGGAGGTGGAATCAGTTCAGAGAATTGTTTGAGTTATATAGAGGAAGGAGCAAGTCATGTTATTGTCACTTCGGTAATAGCTCTCTTTTTTAATTTGTTATCATAGGGGATTGTGTTAGTTGTAATAATCATGTTTACTACTGTTGATGTTTTTTTTTCAGTATGTGTTTAACAATGGTAAGCTTGATCTTGAAAGACTGAAAGATCTTGTGAAGATTGTTGGGAAACAGAGATTGATATTGGACCTTAGCTGCAGAAAGAAGGTGATTGATTCTCCGGCATGTTTCATCTTCAGTTTGATGTTTTTATGACAAGTTTCATCCCGTTTTATAACAGGATGGAAGATACGCGATTGTTACTGATAGGTGGCAGAAGTTTAGCGACGTCTTGCTTGATGAGAAATCATTGGAGTTTCTTGGAGGGTTTGCAGATGAGTTTCTGGTGCATGGTGTTGATGTTGAAGGAAAGAAGTAAGCTTTTGTGTGTTTTCAGTGTCTTAAGAGTGGACTCATTTTGAATTAGTCAGTCAGTAACTGATCCTAATACTTGTTTTCTTAAGGCTGGGGATTGATGAAGAGCTTGTTGCATTGCTGGGCAACTATTCTCCGGTGAGTAACAAACACACATGGACGTGCTAGAAAGTCAGAGTCTTGATTGAAAATTTGATGTCTTTAGCTTTGGATTAGGGAGCTTAGATGTAGTTTTGACTTTATGACAGATTCCAGTAACTTATGCGGGAGGCGTGACGGTGATGGATGATGTAGAGAGGATCAAAGAAGCAGGAAAGGGACGTGTGGATGTAACAGTGGGAAGTGCCTTGGACATTTTTGGTGGTAATCTACCTTACAAAGATGTTGTTGCTTGGCATCATCAGCAACAAGAATCCTCTTCAGCACTGCATTGAAACCTCCATTTTAATCTGTTGATTTGTTTTATTTGTATAAGAGTATCAATTTTCAACTAATCTTTCTGAAAGAGTCAAGAATCCAATGATGATGAATACTTTTCATGAATTTTTCCATTGCTAATTTGACTTTGTTCAAATAGTATACTTGAAAAAAAAACTGAACTGTAATAGAAATAAATAGCCATAAATATGTGAATGGTTTTTTTCCTTGAAACATTTCAAATATCTAAAATCTTGTACAAATATCCGACTATCTAACTAGTTTGACTTTGCCTTCCAACTAGTTTGGTCTAGAGCTTAATCAATTTGGTTCTGAATATCTAAAATACAATAATATAGGTTGAAACAAAAATATAAATATAATTATATTTGAAATAATTAATTTAAATTATATGTAGATCAAATAACCTTCATCAATTTAATATTTTCTAAAAAGAATAACCCAAGACAATTTCGTTTATCTAAGAATAAATTATATGTAGATAAAAATACTTGACTGTTGCATAAATACCAAGGAAAAAAAAATCTACATTAAATACTAAACTCAAAACAAAGGCTCCCCATATAAACAATATACAAAACAGACACTTAGTTAGCACACAGTGTGGTGGGTAGGATTCACACCGCCTACGCGGTGCCGTGTTCCTGAAAAACGTTAACCACTTGCCACGTCAGCGCCAACGACTTTTCAAAACACACAACTAAAACGCTAAAACACAGGTCCCACCAAAACCAGGACAAAACAACCAATCACTAACATTACACTTGTCAACATCCACCCAACAAATCCCCTCTCCTTCCAGAAGCAAACCGGTTCATCCCACCCAAACCGGGCACCACAACCGGTTCAACCTCTTCCACCGGAAGCCGGCTCCTGATGTCGTCGCGTGCCATAATTGGCGCCGCGTGGGCCCCGTCTTTGCAGCCACCTCTGCTCCTGAAGATGGCTCTGAAACTCGCTAATAAACCGGGTTTCTTGACCCGGTTCGCCTTCTCCGGTCGAACCGATTTCTGACGGCGCATACGTCGGCTTCTTTCTCGTCTGGACCTCACCCTACCGGTGCAAGAGACTTTAGGAGAAGACGGTTCGAGCTGCGAAGGATCCGACTTCATTCTCGACCCGACCCGTTTCAAGAAGACTATGTTGTTCTTTTCCTTTTTGCCGCCGTTTCTCCGCTGCTTCGCCTCCTTTAAACAAGTGTTCTGCGGCTTCGGCAAACCGATGATGGACGCTTTGGAGCTGAGTAGAAACCGCTGAGAGCTCGGGTTCGAGTTGGGGTTGGAACTGATGTGTGCTGAGCTTCCTCTCTGTGATTCTTTGCGGTCGAAGAAGGCGTTGTCGGTGAGCCACTCGAGCTGAGCATCTTTGGTTATGTAATAAGATTCCGGTGGAAAATCAGCCGGACTCGCGGTGGAGTTTTTGTTGTAGTAAGGTTGAGTGTCCGGGTCATCGACGTAGGTGGACTCGCATGCGATCTTCCGGTCGGAACCACCGGCGCATACTGAAGAAACAAAAGCTTCGAGATCGACTTGGGGCATTGAGCTTGTAGAGACTAGAGAGAGATATATTGATTTTTAAAAAGAGGTGAAGAGACAATAGATGAGTATGGGGGCCTTTTATATTTACGAACAAGACACGATAGGCTCTACTTCATATTTTTTTTTGTATTCTTATTAAAATGATTGTTCTTTTTCTTTGAGAAACCTGGGGCCTGAAATGTCGACGGAAAAATACAATAATCAATGATAGAATTGAGTAAAGATAATTAATTGTAAATTTTCGATATATTGGAATTGTTATTTGATAGGTCAATTCAAACGTATTTAAATCCTCCAAGTGTTTATACATGACTAGATATAAAATAATTGTAAGAAAAGAATATTTAAAATACTTCTAAATATCACTATAATTCTTTCAGTAATCCATGTTTATAATTAAACATCCATGTCAAATCAGTGACAGTGTTAATCTTTTTTCTTTTATCGAAATATTATTTATGCTGTTAATATAACTGATACATATTTTTTAAAAATAAATGTTAAATTTATTCAACCAAATTTTCTTTTTACAAATAATGCATCTTGTATCTAAATGTACTTATAATTGATCCATGTTCTTTGTCAACAAAAAAATAAATCTAACCAATTCAAGTTAAAAATGTAAAAGAAACCAGCTTAATATTTTTTTTAAATGCTCACGGTTTTTATTATATATTTTCTTGCTTTTTATATGTATAGATCACGATAAAGTTATCATTAGTTTTTTTTTGGTCCCATAAGCTTTTTAAGTCTAAAAACTAATCTCACGAAATCTATAAAAATTTAGATTTTTTTGTCACTTAAATCATCTACGAGTGGTCAATACTACTACGAAACCTATAAAAAATTGAATTTTTTTTGTCACTTAAAACATCTACGAGTGGTCAATGCTATTCTAATCCAGGGCAAAAACTCCCGTTAGAGCGTCTTTATCACTAGGCCAAGGAGATTTGTTTTTTTTTGGTGCGATGATCATTGGTTGTCTTAAAAGAAGTGTGTATACATGCATAGTCTAGCATGATGAATGTTCGTACTTTTGAAGGGGTTGGATCCAGATAGCTGACGACTCCTATGATGCCCCATATCTCCTTCTTTTAGTGAATTGAAGTGGCATCAAATCATTTGGAAGCTTCTATACCAATTCCTTAATTATTTTCATATGTAATATCAGTATCAAAGTTTTAAGTGTATAAACTTAAAAAAAAACTTTTTAAAATAGTGTCAATAAGAAGCAGAAACCTATCCATATTAGGAAATCATTTTACTGTAAATAAACATTTTCGTAGATATATGTGTTTTTTTCTGTTTACTAGACAGAGATATTTATAAGATAAGTAGCTAAAATCAGTAGACCAACCAAAGATCTCCGCATTGGTATCTCTTCTAGATACAACGTATGTCTTCATGTGTCTATTAGAATCATGTCTTTTTTTCCATGAAATGCAGACAAGACAACCTTCAATAATATTGTATTTGTTATACATAAAACTGAGTTGATCCAATCGAACATTTTAACTTATTCTGTGCATTCCGACATATCACGTCCCATTGTATACACGTCGACTTATTTTGACATTTCATCCTTTTCATTGATATCTAGCCTAAGAAAAAATAATACTTTGTAGCATGAAAATAAATATATAGTTTAGTGCGATAGGTTTCTAGAAGATAAATTTCTCTCTTAGCTTTACCATCTTCGGCATCGCATTTGGAAAATGAAATATCCACCCACCAATGAAGTAACTTGTTGACGATTATTTTTTATATCGCATCATTTGATAAAATATAGACTAATGTAATTGGCTTTGTGGAACTTTACATAAAGCATAAGAATCAATACGCTAACTATTCTTATTGTTTTCTAGTTTTCAACTCTTGTGTTAGCTTTTAATTAACTTTTCTTTCCATTTTATCCGAAGTACTAGTCAAAGTTTAAGAATTAATTAGTGTTCCTTTCGTATGAACAGAATTAGTTAGATAGAATATTTAATGTTCTTTATTAGGATAACTATGTTATTATGATAAGGATAACTCTTGTATTAGAGATAAGTCCTATACGAGATAAGGATGACCAATGTATATCATCTCCTATAATCTCTCCTTGTAAACTCTATATATAGAGTACGTATTGTGATCAATAATACTTAAGCAATTGCAATACATCTTATATGGTATCAGAGCACCTTTCGATCCATTAATTTTTTTTACATCAACAGATGTCTTCAGAATCGTCAAACTCAGGCTTTATGCCCTCAACAGCAACACGCACGGCAGTCTATGATCCAGCCAACCCGGCAACCAACCTACTTGCCGTCAACATGTCAAACATCACACGTTTGACCAATGTCAATTACCTCATGTGGAGCAGACAAATTCAAGCTCTACTTGAAGGACATGAACTACACAGCTTCCTTGAGAAAACAAACTCAACACCAGAGGCTGTCATCAACAACAATGGGCTTGTGGAACCAAACCCGGCCTACGCACCATGGCGTCGTCAAGACAGACTCTTGTACAGTGCCATTATTGGAGCCATATCTCTTCCAGTCCAACCCTTGGTCGCGAGTGCTACCACAACTCATGAGGTTTGGAGCACACTCAACCTAATCTTTGGAACACCAACTCGCGGACACATCAAACAACTCAAGTATCAAATCAAGAGTTGTACCAAAGGAACCAAAACGATCAGTGAATATATGCGCACCATCAAAACCAAATCTGATGAACTTGCGCTTCTTGGCAAACCTCTTGATGCTGAAGATCTGATCGAACAAATCCTAGCTGGACTTCCAGAAGAGTACAAATCAGAGATCGATGCTGTCAATGGCAGAGATAGCCTGATCTCATTCTCTGAACTCACAGAGAAGTTACTCAACCGAGAAGCGGTGATTGTGTGTGAAGGGATAAATATCCCACATCGGATATTGGAAGGGATCATAATCAATATATAAGATATAGATGAGTCACTCCACTTATCACCAATTGGTTTTAGGTTGGAAGCCCATCTAGTTTAACATGGTATCAGAGCCCGATCCATGCAGTCCAATCCGATCCATTATCGATTCAGCCCAAAGTCGGTCCATCGATCCTTGCCCGAACATTCCGAAATTGACGCTCAAAGAGCCATCATCTCGAGGGGCGTATTAGGGATAAATATCCCACATCGGATATTGGAAGGGATCCTAATCAATATATAAGATATAGATGAGTCACTCCACTTATCACCAATTGGTTTTAGGTTGGAAGCCCATCTAGTTTAACATTCTTTTATCTGTCTACAGATTAATATTCAGTGCTCCATAAACAATAAAGGTGAATTTTCAAAATAAAATATTTTAATTTCTTGTCAATATTTTGCCGTTTTCTTGTCATATGAAAAAGGGACATTGCTTAATCTTGGAAATTAGGTTAAGAAATACTTTAGAGGGCTGGCTATAGACGGCTAAGGGGTGATCCCATTGATCAGTCATTGACTAATCTCACGTAATCTGTGATGAGAATGTAAGGTAAGCGTCAAGGGCTTTGAAACTTTTTTTTCGGTCAAATGTCCAGCCCATAGACTAATTAAAACACATCAACAAATAATAATAAAATAATAAACGAGTATATGCTCCTTTCTACTATAATGTTTTTCCACAACGGTTTCTAGAATCTCTCTTTGTCCTTAATAACTACGAACAAGAAAATTCAGACTTGGTGAGTAGTAATTTCTTTGTTCTTCAATTTTCTGTCGATTGAATTAATCAGAAGATCTGGCAAAGATGACAGCTTCTGAGCTTCATATATCCACTTCAATCAGCTGTAGCATGTATGCTCGGTTAATTGCTAGTTACAAGATTGTTAAGCTAGATGTCATCGGTTAGGCATTCAGTTTTATATTAGATTAACAATTTTAAAGTTATAAAATTATATTACAGATCCTAAAAATATGTTCATTTCAACTCGCGACTCGGGTATCTCTCATAGGATTAAAATGTAATATGTTCTAGAAACTCAGAAATGAGAAAAAGAAGAACATTTCGAATTTTCTAGTAAAATCGTAATTTTAGGCAAGGTAGAGCTCTGCACACTCCACAACTCTAGAAGCTAAACTAGTTATTGCCTTTTGTTTTCGTCACCTCACCTCACGAATGACATATTTGACTATTTAATTTTCGGTCCCCCCTTAAAGATATTAGTTAATTTGCAACATATATCCGAATACGATCTCAATCAATTGTCTGCGTTTTTTCGTATTAAGTTTACTTCAAGAAAACTAGACATCAAATGGATAACTATCTAACCATTAGCGTTTTGAAGCGTCTATATTATTCTTGTTAATTAATAACCCCAGAAAGTATACGAGTTAATAGAAGAGAGAATATATATGGACAGTGATCTATTATTATCAACGTTCTTTTGTATCTCTACCCCATGCAATAACTTAACGTAACATAGGCTATTATAATTCATAGTCGCACTTATTCTCTTTTCTTTTTCTTTTTTTTTTGCTAAACATTTTGTCAAACTTGTTGACAGTTGACGCCTTAGCCAGCTAGACGTTTAGTCGGTAGAAGTTTATTGTGATGGAATAGCCACAATCTGTCAACTATCTTGATATATTAGAAGAAATCTATGTTATCACTTATCAGTATTGATCTAGCAATGTAACGAACTAACGAATATGTCACTGTTTCACTCAAAAACGACAATAACAGTTTATATGTTATGTCCATCGCCGCGTTGATAAATATATGTATCCGGACTGAATCCAGACCTGTTTTTTAGTCGATTCAAATTCAGATTTTCGGGTCTCGATAAAATGTCTAGTCTAGCGAAAACACAAGGAAACTTGGGAAAAGTCCAAATTGCATACTCTTAAAGATAATCAACCAGGCACTAAATTTAGAATTGGCTGGGCCGGGCCTGTGAGAATGCATTGATTTTGTGGCATGATTGATTACCACAAACATTTGGTTTCCGTATCCAATCAACTATGAGATTTCATCATAATTGATGTTGATGTTCAATAAAACATGCGATGATTTTACGAGACAATATAGATGACGTGCATTTGCATCCATCGCCGAATTAGAACTCAACAGGTTGGCATGTTGAAAATAAGGCAAATAAGGTTGTACAGATACAACATTTCAAATGGTGATAATGTATATATGGAAACACACATGAAGCAATGAAATTGTGACAAATAACGTATACGTTAAAGGCGTACGTTGTTTTATAATTGACGTTTTGTTCATGCTTTACTAATCATCCCTTCTAATCTTAGTGGATCATACAGTGGCAGCTCTAAATCACTGTTTTTTTTTGTTTCTTCTTCGCAAAGGTCTCAAAATAGTAGTATTCTTTGTTATTCATTGAATCATCACTTGTCATGTGAATATGATTTGATTGATTAATGATTACATGTTTGATGTTGCCACGCTTGCAGTGAAAGATTCATGAATAAAATGTGCACATTCCCTTGAACTATTTGATAGATTCCATCACCAGATTAACATACGTTCATGCATGTACCATTGTCAAGAATGGCGTATCTTGTTTTTCTTTTTCTTTTGCTTAAGCCATCTTCAATCAAGACACCAAAACACTAAATTTGGTGTAATTTCATCTCGAACAAAACACTAAATTTGACATTATCTCACTAAATTTGGTGAAATGTAAATACTATTACACCAAATTTAGTGTAATACTATTTATCACACCAAATATTTAAAATATATATTTTATTTAATAATATAGTTCCATTGCTATCAAATTTTTCATTAAACATAAATATATTATGTGATTTGTATTTTTAATTGATTTTCACATGATTAAATTTTTTTTTCAAAATAAATCACTAAATGATTATTATTATTATTTATCACTTAGAAATAATGAAATGTAAATAATAATCTAATTGTGAAAAAAAAATTATTTATCCATTACAAATAAAAAAAATATAGAACTTTAAAAACTGAAAACATCAAATAATATATAATATTACATTTGGTGTAAAATTTGGTGTCTTTGTAGGAAATGACAAAAAGATCGTGACACCAAAACACTAAATTTAATGTAGTTTCTAGACCAACTTTGGTGTCATTGTTAGAGATGCCCTAAAAAACTACTTGTTTGATTCGCATATTGATATATATTGTCGGACTTGTGCACTAACACGGATAAACATGTGTTTTTTGTTTGATATATTCCGTCGATTGATCAGCCAAATGACAATAAATTTAGTAGTGACTGTAGTGTTCTAGTGTAATTTTTTTTCTCAAAAAATCAGTAGATTACATAATCTAAATTTGGAATATTTTTTGACTAATATCAATAGGTAACCAGATCATCTATCATAACATTATCTAATTGTTTAGGCTGAAACTCAAATCTAAACTTTTCACATAATTGTAATTTTGTTTAATGAAAGTCCAAACCTCTAAGAAAATATTGTATCACATTTTCAAGTCCTGTCTACCGCTTGACTACGTACAGAAGGCAGATATAACATACAAATCATCATACTATATCAAACTCTATAAGCTCAAAACAAATGTACTTATAGAAATATAAAATTATGCCATCAAGTCATATAATCATTTTTAATGATATGTGTTAGTGATCCGCATCGAAATTGTGAAGAAACCAACATTAGAATATGAATGATATATGCCTCTTTACTCAGTGACATAACATTTAGTTTTGATTTAAAGCTTATTACGGTTCTTGAAAACATTTGAACCAAATATTGTTCTATATCTATCCATATAAACAAGTGTTTCATAATGCTGAATGGTTGCTAGGACGACTCGATCGTTTACCTTTGACTACAACTCTATCTATCAGTGATCATCCATTGAAAAATGGCATTTAGTAAAAATGCACGTTATAATAATAATCTCGTCTCAATATTTTAAAAAAAAAAAAAAACTCAAAAGAATACGATCGTAAATCAAACATATATATAAATTGATACGCATTTGTTTGACCGTACTAACTTCTTCATATTTGCTTTATCATTTGTAATTATATGTAATCTAGTATAAATAAACCCCTTCATATTTGCTTTATCATTGTAATTGTATGTAATCTAGTAATACACTTCTTCATATTTGCTTTATCATTTCTAGCTATATGTATTCTAGTAATAAACTGCTTCATATTTTCTTATCATTTGCAATTATATGTAGTCTAGTAATAACACTACAAGAAAACAGTCTATTAAGGACGAAAATTAACGACATCAACGTAAGTCGTAAATTAGTGACATCTTAATGACACACGGACGACAAAGATATACATACGTCGTTAAACGTCGGTAATTAACGACACACACAAACGTCGGTTTTTAATGACATTTTAACTACACTATAATGTCAGCAAAGAAACTTATGTCGCTAAACCATCACTAAAGCATGGCTACAGTATACGTCATTACATTGTTGTTATTTAACGACATATTAACGACATCAAAACAATGTCGTAAACTATCCGTCGTTAATTCCAGTCAAAACACACACAACACAAGTGCATAACCCTGTGTAAATTACCAACGACATGTATATGACGCAAATTAGCATCCGGTTAACGACTATTCATGGTGTTCCGTCGTTAGTTCGTTAGTAATTAGCGACATAGTAACGATAATTTCAATCCCTAAACCACAAATGTTTGTCTTAAACCTCCAAATCTAAAATTCATGGTATACTATGTTTATTGTACAAAATTATTTGTTATAATATTATATAGCCTACTATTATATATCCAATATTATCACTTTTTCCTTCATTGAAAAAATCAAATATCACTAGCTATTCCAAGATTTCTATAAGACATACGATATATGATTACGTTTATTTATACGATTATTAGCAACAACTTGGTGTAAAAGATATTGCATACTATCAATATTATTAAAACAGGATCATTACTAACATTTACCCCTATAACTCCATGGAATATTACTTATTTTGCCACTGGTCCTATTCTAAATATAAATCAATTTTTATAACTGTAATTAAAGAATAACTACTTCTAAACCGTGTATTTTGTAACCTCACAGCTTTAACTTTTTAAATACTAGGAACCCACTACTTTTCAATTAAAACTGTCGACTCCTTTGATTCTAAAGCTTATAAGTCCACTAAATAAAAATTATGTCGTTTAGAAACAAATATTGATACTATACTTTCATAAATAATATCTCCACTAGAAAAATTAATGGGAACTTGGACAATAAAATTATAAGAAAATATAAAAAAGTAAATATATGTTTTAAACACAATCACAACGTTGAATCGGACTGTTTGGTTATAGGGTTATTGGATTGATCATAGATAAACCATAATGAGTAATTTAATTAATTTTAATATATAATAAATATATCAGTATTAAAAATACAAGAAAAAAATATGTTTAAAAATGTAGTAAACTCTAGAATCTATTTTTTATTTTTTATTTTTATTTCATATACAATATAATTTGAACAATTTTTATAACGTGTTGGAGTTAAGACATTATAATGATATTAAGCGAGTGCAAAAATGTTTTTATGTGATCCCACTAAACTAATTGTATGTGATGATCCGATCTTATCTTGCCATGTAATTACTTTTAACATTTAAAGACTAATTGTAATAGCTATTGTCACTTTCTTGCATATTAGAAAATTTCTGACTTGAGTTTTATAGTTAGTGACCGATCGGTCATGTACGAAGACAAAAACAGTAAAACGTAGCTAGGAAACAAATACATATTCAAAAAAGGGACGGAGCTACATAGAATAATAAATAGAGATAACCGAAGTCAACTATACATAGAAGTCGCCAATACATGTCGGAATGTAATCTGAAACTTGATTTATGTAAGGAAAACACCATAGTCCATAGATTTCTTTGAATAGATCACTTGAGTTTAATGGGGCCATTAGAAGAATTTTGAGAAGCTCTAAACCTTTGACTATGGACAAAGTCAAAAGTATGGTGGCCCAATGTATGGTCCAATGATTCTTCCACTTGTGTCCCTTCTCAACACTTCCCCTTCAAAGTTCAAACCATCCTTTTCACCTTTGTTGTCCCTTCCCACAATATTTTCCATTACAAGCTGAGATTGATCGTTGAATAAAAGAAAAAAGATACAGTTATCATAGTAGGCTAATTAATATAAATACTACTCAGTAGCATATGTTTCTACACAATTAAAGCCTTTTTGGGTTTAAACTCTACACAACTAAAGCCTTGCCTTTTTTTGTTTTCCTCTTTTAAAAAAAAAGAGTGTACATGGTAAAAAAATGTGTACATGGTAAATAATATCGTTTTTTTTTATAGAAATCAAAAGTTTTACTATTTCTATCAATCATCTTTTGTAATTAACGTAAACGCAAACATAAGTATCTACATGCGAACAAAAACGTATTCATTCTCATTGTAGACCTATGCTTAGCAAGTAAACGCAAACAAAAGAATTACTACATTTACTCGAGTGATCCATAAACAACGAAAATCACTTTTTCTTTACCCATTTTCTGACGAGCGGGAACTATAGCTTTTATTCTCTGTTGTCAGTTCACATCTTATAAACTTACGCTGCAGATGCCCTAACACATCTACTCGTTTCTTTCACTGTAAATAAAAAAGAGATTAAACTTTTATATGAATTATAAATGTTCATAAGCAAGCAACTACAAGGTGACCTCTTTCTTATTCATCAGCGATCACCTAGT
Source organism: Brassica napus (assembly GCF_020379485.1). Lineage (NCBI taxonomy): Eukaryota > Viridiplantae > Streptophyta > Magnoliopsida > Brassicales > Brassicaceae > Brassica > Brassica napus. Next base: position 65,461 of record NW_026016915.1, on the reverse strand, counting down.
TTTCGAAGCCACCCGAAAAAAGTTTGGTGCCTAAACAAAAAGTTTATTGACAATACAAAACTCGGTCCTGAGCATAAGCTATACGGTGGTCTTCTAGTTGCTCAAAAAAAAAAAACATATACGGTGGTCTTCTAAAGCTACATGTTTATAAATCGTAACTATTTTGGTTTATTTAACATACATATTTTTCTTTAAATAACATGGAAACAAACATATATATACGAACTATGAGTCTTGATGACATGTGAAACTATCATTGAAGACCAACACAGCCGGAATTGCTTGGATCATTGAAGACCCCCCCCCCCCCCCCCGATCCATCGACTCGCGGGGAGCGAGGATTCATCAAAACGTCTCCTCTCCTCTTGTGGTTGAAGCTCTAGCGGTGAGGGAAGCTCTCCAGATGGCGTCCTCCTTGAACGTGACACACCTTCGGATGTTCTCCGACAACCAAACCCTGATCAGGGCCATTAACGACAAACGTTTGAAAGAGATCTATGACATCTTGAAGGATATCGAAGCTTTTTTTTCTCTGTTTGTCGATCTATACTTTTTCTATCTTCCAAGGGCTGAGAATGGGCAAGCTGATGCCTTAGCCAAATACATTCTCAGAAATCCAAACCATATAATGGGCCAGCCTATGAGCTAAACCCCTATTTTTCTTTTTAGTCATGCAAATTTCGTTGACCAAAAAAAAAAAAAAGGTGAAACTATCACTGGCTCATTTTTATTTTTGTTATTTAAAAGTTTACATATATAATTAAATAACAATAAATATAATAATAAAATACCTAAATGGGCATTTAACCACCAATGATGCTCTTAGGTTTCTTTACTATTTCATTATCAAGAAAATAATAGCAATACAAATACTTATGATTGTAGCAGGTTCTGCGAATAATATTTTATTTAAGTCAATAATTTTTTACAAATCAAATGATGTCTCTAAATTTTTTTTTTTTTTCAACGTATGTCACTCGCCCTCCGGTTTTTGGTTGACCGGTCTTTAAGTTGTTTGGTTTGGTTTAATATTACTTTCTTTTTTATTAATTTTTCCTACATTTATATTAATTTCCGCTGTTTTGTATTTTTTATTTTTGCTAAAAACTGATTTGTAATTTTAAAACAAAACTCAAAAAATTAATATGAAGAATTGAAGACTAAAAAAACCTATGCTAGCAGGTTGGTGTACAACATTTTCAATCCAATCATTAATTGGCTAATAACTAAAAAATAAGAAGTTATAAAACGATTTGAAAAATTGGATATAAAGTTTAATCAATTTTTTTTTCTTCGTCATGCTGACCATTGTGGTCAGCAGGATACATATTGTACTATAATTATCAATAATTACAACAAATGTTTTAATAGTTTAGAAGTCGTTATAGGCGCTCGCTGTATAGGAGCAGCCGTGATAAAGAGCCGTCTTGATAATATACTTCTTTCTTACATTAGTACAATCCCTACAAATCACACACAATTTTTTATGTTTAACACACATCATTTTCTACATATTCAAACCCTGCAAATCACAATTTCTTATTTAAAGACATCAATACACTTCCGATATAAAAACTAAAATACTTTTTTAATAGTATTGATTTGATAATTATGAAATAGTTTCCATTATATACAACCACTCAAACTAGCTACTTCAAAAACTTGAATGATTTCCTATTTATTTATGAGATATTCACAAGTTAGCCAACAATTCATGCATAATTGCATATATGTCAACAAGCTATTATATTACTCCGGCTGACATTATTATATATCATTACAATATATAAATCTTATATACTACAGTACGACATTACTTATGACATCTTACCTACTACCAAATACTATATGTACATGGTTAGATGCACATGCACATATATAAGAAACATCACTTTAAAATATTAAAGTTTATGTCAAATTTTTTTTTTTATGTCAGATTACCTATTGCTTATCGGATTCGACGCTTTTTATTTTCTTTCACTAAAAAGTAATTAATATTCGTCTTATAGTTGTGTTTATATAAGGTGTTAGATGATCACCAGCTCCTTATTTGGATTTGAATATTTGGTCATTAGAAAACCATTAATTAGTCCTGATTGGTTTATTTTTGTGATTCAAGCAATCATCTAGTTGAATATAGGGCCACATTATATACAGTCCTGAATCAAGCATGACGTTTTATATATTAGTTAAATGCCACGGACCGCATGTACGAATACGAACCTCCGTGATAACCTATCGCTTGCGTAATGATCTAGGTATATAAATAATAAGTGGTGCCATATTTATTCATTTATAGACTCCAAAGACATGAATCACGTAACCACGATTTGCGACGAGATATATGCATTTTTATTATCATAATATTTAAAGTGCAATTCTCTCCGCCAAGAAATGCACCCCACTATTAGAAGTCAACACAGACAAAAAAATCGAAAAAATAATAATATAAAAGTCAATAACTCGCCAGTTCTCATCTTACTATATTCTATATATATATATGCTAATCTAATCTTGATATAGAATCACCAACCATCTTCTTCTCCTAGTTTCTTCATCTTCACAATCTTAACTCTTGTACATATATCTTAAGAGCTTCCGTGGACAAAAAAAATTATATATGTAAAAAAATGCTGGGAAAAAGAAGGGGTTTTTGCCAAAACTAACCCACAACTTGATTTTAATCCCAAACCTATACCCAAACTTGAATCAAATGCAAAACTAACCTAAAAGCCTAGTGAAATTACAGCTCAGCCCCTTGTGACCAAACAAAAAAACAGAAGCCATTTTTACGAATATAGCCCCAGTAAATCGTCTGAGTCGTCTGAATTGTTGGAAGTCGTCTAGACGACTGAAGTTTCAGTCGTCTGGTACCAGCTTATTTTAAAAATAATTTATAAATCTTGTAAAAAATATTTTGATGCGTGAAAAATAAAAATCAAGTAATTATAAACAGTTTTAAGTGATATAAATTAAGATATGATAAAATTGATTTGTTTTGAAGATAGATGAGTGGAAGTAGTGAATCATGAAATACTTTGGTTTAGGAGTTTGGCAAACATATGTTGTAGTATTGTATGGATTGTTAGGGTTAGATTTTGGAAAACTAAAATGTTTTTTTCAGAAATTAGTTTTCACTTATATGTGTTTATTTCTGTGTATAGTAAACACTTTTCAAGTTTGATTTGGTTTTATGAAGTGTTTAATTAGATAATTAAGTTTAGGGGTTATGTTTAGGGTGTGGACGACTTATATTTCAGTCGTCTGTTGAATAATTTACCCGGACGACGTATATTTCAGTCGTCCAGACGACTTACTTGTAAGTCGTCCAGACGATTTACTTGTAAGTCGTCTGGAAAGTCTTCTATTTTAGTTTCCCACTAAAAATATTTAATTTCCCGCTAAAAATATTAAACTCTTCTGGACGACTTACATGTAAGTCGTCTGTTTTAATTTCTTCACCAGACGACTGAAATGTAAGTCGTCCAGGAAGTCGTCTGAGTCAAAAATATTTAACCTAATTAGATTTTTTGCCTCCCTATATAAAGAAAAATTTACACATTCTCTCTCCTCCTCTCAAATGGCTGCAACAAAAATGTAATGTTCATCATTCTAAAACTCTCCAACCTCTCTCTAATCTCTTTGACTTGAAAACACCAAACTTTATATGAATTTTTCAGTTTTGTCTCATGTATTTCTTACTAATCTATCTCTTTTACAGGTTTTTAATCAAGTGGTACTCATCTTCCACTAATTTAGAGGTAGATCTATTAATTTTAGATATGTATTTTTGTGTGTTCTATAAATGTAGATTTATCTAATCTTCCACTCATTTTTCTATTTTTAAGTCATTTGAACGTTTTTGGATATGCAGGTTTTTCAGATCTGGATTTGATGTGCAGGTTTTTCAGATCTGGAAGACTTCTGGGACGACTTACGTGTTAGTCGTCTGGAAGTCGTCTGGAAGTCGTCTGGAAGTCGTCTGGAAGTCGTCTGGACTTCTTGGAAGTCGTCTGGACTTCCAGGAAGTCGTCTGGACTTCCAGGAAGTCGTCTGGACTTCCAGGAAGTCGTCTAGACTTCCAGGAAGTCGTCTGGACTTCTAGGAAGTCGTCTGGATTTTTCTGAGCGTTTTGGTAAGTTCTTATGTCTGATTTTTCTTCATTTGGTAACTTCTTGTTGTATAAAGTTCTTACTTTTTTCCCAAACTAAAACTCTCCAAACCCACTTTAATCTCTTTGACTTGAAAACACCAAACTTTATATGAATTTTTCAATTTTGTCTCATGTCTTTGTTACTAATCTATTTTTTTTTGCAGGTTTTTAATTAGATGGTACTCATCTTCCACTAATTTAAAGGTAGATCTATTATTTTTAGATATGTATTTTTGTGTGTTCTATAAAGGTAGATTTATCTAATCTTCCATTCATTTTTTCTGTTTTTAAGCCATTTGAACGTTTTTGAATATGCAGGTTTTTCAGATCTGGATTTAATATGCGGGTTTTTCAGATCTGGAAGACTTTTGGGACGACTTACTTGTTAGTCGTCTGGAAGTCGTCTGGAAGTCGTCTGGACTTCCTAAAAGTCGTCTGGACTTCCTGTAAAGTCATCTGGAAGTCGTCTGGAAGTCGTCTGGACTTCCTGTAAAGTCGTCTGGACTTCCTGTAAAGTCGTCTGGAAGTCGTCTGGACTTCCTGTAAAGTCGTCTGGACTTCCTGTAAAGTCGTCTGGACTTCCTGTAAAGTCGTCTGGAAGTCGTCTGGACTTCCTAAAAGTCGTCTGAACTTCCTGGAAGTCGTCTGGACTTCTTAGAAGTCATCTGGACTTCTTAAAAGTTGTCTGGTCTTGTCTACTCATCTACTCAAGTTGTCTGGTCTTGTCTACTCATCTACTCAAGTTGTGAATTGCATGTATACTCTTTTAGTTGTGAATTTTTTGTAAAATCAGTAATAATATTTTCCAAGATGTATTAAATGTGCTAACAATGTGTTTACACATTTACAAATCAATGAAATAATAGACTTCAGTAGCCTTTTTCTTATCTTTGGATCTCTCATATGCAATAATAAACTCCAATGGCCTTTTTCTCATCATAATAAACAAGAATGTTGGTAAGAGATGGAAACAAACAATAGTAACTAGTCAAAGCATATCATATTTTTTATAAGTTTGCATTGAAAAACTTAGTCAAATTTAGTAAAACTAAGGGAGAGAACATATTTTGTAAATATGAGTTTTACATATCTTGAAGTTACTTATCATTCTTAAAAATACAAGTTATTCAAAAACTAACGTAGAAGACTTAAAAACTAGTGGAGAAGACGCGGACGACTTCAATCTAAGTTGTCTAGACGACTAAACTATATGTCGTCTGGTCAACGCAGAGGTTATTTTTGCAATTGACTTTGAAATCTGTTATTTCGGACGACTGAAAGTTAAGTCGTCTACTATTGTTTGGTTAAAAAAAAACTCCAAAAAAGCTAGACGACTTACATTTCAGTCGTCAGAGGTTAGTTTTGCATTTGACTGGATTATTTCAGAAGTTTGACTTTTTGGACGACTTACATTTCAGTCGTCTAGTGAAAATTAAAATAATAATATTTTTTTAAAAGTAGACGACTTAAAGTTAAGTCGTCGTAGGTTAGTTTTGCAATTGAAAAAAAAAACTTCAAGATTTAATTATATACAGACGACTTATAATTCAGTCGTCCACGAGACGACTGAAATGTAAGTCGTCTAGGATTTACGAGGTTTGACCAGAATCTCGGAAAAAAGTCCTGGACGACTTACAATTAAGTCGTCTGGTGGACGACTGAATTATAAGTCGTCTGTGTATAATTAAATCTTGAAGTTTTTTTTTTCAATTGCAAAACTAACCTATGACGACTTAACTTTAAGTCGTCTACTTTTAAAAAAATATTATTATTTTAATTTTCGCCAGACAACTGAAATGTAAGTCGTCTGGGGAAGTCAAACTTCTGAAATTATCCAGTCAAATGCAAAACTAACCTATGACGACTGAAATGTAAGTCGTCTAGGTTCTTTGGAATTTTTTTTGAATCCAAACAATAGTAGACGACTTAACTTTCAGTCGTCTCAGGTTACAGATTTCAAAGTCAATTGTAAAAATAACCTCTGCGTTGACCAGACGACTTCCAGGTAAGTCGTCTACAGCCAGACGACTGAAAGGTAAGTCGTCTACAGCCAGACGACTTCCCAAGTAAGTCGTCTGACGAACAGATCTGGAAAAAAACTCGATGTCATACCTTAAATTGGTGAGATAAGTTCCTTAGCATACATAAGGCTTCTCCAAGCACACAGAATCACAAACGAAAGTCACCCACCCATAATTGTTAGCTTCTATGACTCTATGAACCATAAAAAATTTAGAATCAAAATCTTGGGTTTTTTTAGCTCATTGTGGAGAGAAATTGAGAGATATGTTGTGTTTAGTTCACAAGAATGGAAAAAGAAGAAGGGTAAATCGATTTTGGGAGCATTAAGAGCTTCAAATTGGTTGTTCATGGTGGTTGTGGTATTGATGACAATGGCAATCTTGTAATTACTTGAAGATGATGAGGGTGAGAGAGTAAAAATGTCATTTTCGAAAAAAAAAAGAAAAAAAAAATTGATGGCATTTTCGTAAATTATATGAACTTGTGGGGTGAATAGGGCAAAACCAATTTTCAAAAAAAAGGGAGGTTAGTTTTGTGTTTGACTTTAAGTTGTAGGTCAATTTTGCAAAAATCCCGAAAAAGAATAGCTTCTTTCAAGAATCTAGCCAAGAAAGTGAAGAGCATTAACACGAGAGAAGGCGGCTCCGAGTCAACTCAGAGCATGTCTCTTCTGATGGGTGAGGCGGAGGACACGTCTCCGGCGGCAACAAAGACGCCTACGGGAACGTTTGCGGTGTACGTAGGGGAAGAGCGCGTGAGGCGGGTAGTGCCGACGAGCTATTTGAAGCATCCTCTCTTCAGGATGCTCCTCGACAAGTCACATGACGAGTTACACTGTCTCCAGCAGAAGGTTATGTTGGTTATCCCTTGTAGCCTCTCTGTCTTTCAAGATGTCGTTAACGCCATCGAGTCTTGTCACGGCAACTTCGATTTCGGAGATTTTGTGGAGGAGTTTCTTTGATTTTAATTAATCCAAAGAACATTTCCAAGACGTCGTTAACGTTCTTGTTGATCATTTTGTTTTCGTTTTGATATAAAAAATAGATTATTGCTTAGGTCTTTTTAGGAAAATATATAATCGTTTATAGGACTGATAGTGAAATTTGTGATTGTATACATTAATCCAACACCCCTTTCGTTGCGTGGTGTGGATTTATTTTTTATCGTGGATATAATTGTATTTATATATCAATACATAATTATCTCTTTTTTGGGCATATTTGTTTGGTTTCCTTTTAGAATGCTTGGTCAGAACATGTCGGGATGTTTGTGTGAAGACATGTTGGTGAGCTGAGTCAGAAAATTGTCTGAAAACATCGACAGACTGAGACTGCGAGCGAATCTGTGACATTGAGAGGGTAATGAGAGAGAGCAATCGCAGTCCTCTTTTAAAACATCACAGTGGTTTCTCACCAAACCTTTTAAAATTAAAAATACAAAAATAATAAAGAGAAACTGTCTCTAGACTTAACATTGTCTTCATTAAATCAGCATTAACTAATAAATTGCCTTAAATAGAAGACTTCCACTTGGTACCTTAATTTGTTTCTTTTTTTCACATATAAACATTTACATTAGCTTGATACGTTGACAACATTGACAAAGAACTGCCTGAAAAAAAAAGAAGCAAAATCACACTATTATCTCGATGCGATAACAAATCTAGCTCCCTAACAAAGCAATTAATCTATATATCACTTTCTTTCTTGTAATTGTTCTTAAGATAGCAAGCAACATCATAGCCTAGGCCACATCTTTATTTCTTCTAAATATCTTGTAGTTGTAACACTGAACTCCCATATAATAGCCGTTTGGGCCTTAAATGGGCTGATTAATAACTTGTGGACCTCGATTTTGGGAGGAAGGCCACGATATAAAAAACGCAATTATTGTAATTTTCGGTAGTATGAAATTTAATTAAATTTAAAAAAGAGGAGCGCGTCTTCAAAATAATTCAAATCTCAAATCCCACCACTAACGCTCTCTCTCTCTCTACACTCGTCGCCGGCGAGAAGAGGATTTGAAATCTTCCCGGAGTCAGTCGCATCAGATTTGAAATCAGCATCTCTGGATTCACCGTCCCTCCGCCGCTTAAAAATGTCAGGCCGTCACGACAAAGAGAAAGGCGTCAACGTTCAAGTCCTTCTCCGATGCAGGTATATTCAATTTCTCGAAATTGATTCTAGGGTTTAGCTTTTTTTAGGGTCTAAATCGCACTTTGCCAATTGAATTGTTTGACAGGCCATTTAGCGATGATGAGTTGAGGAACAATGCTCCTCAGGTTCTTACTTGTAACGATTTGCAGAGAGAAGTTGCTGTCTCCCAGAACATCGCTGGGAAGCATATTGATAGGGTTTTCACTTTCGATAAGGTACCGAAAAAAAAAAGATTTTCTGATTCTGGTGGCTCCTTAATAACATGTGAAGTTTGTTTGAGTGTGTGTAGCTAGTCAAAGTGTATGCTTTGGATCTAATCACTGTGTTTTAGGAGAGACTTAAGTGTACTTTGATGTATTTTAGAGTATAGTGAAAGGTGTGAAGTTCATTTGTTAGCCTTTTTGCTTTTGTGAAGGTTGATGGACTTTAGTGATTTTCAAAATGCTGAATGTGTGTTTTTATATGTTGAGCGCAGGTGTTTGGACCATCGGCACAGCAGAAGGATTTGTATGACCAGGCTGTTGTTCCCATCGTGAATGAAGTTCTTGAAGGTTTTAATTGTACTATATTTGCGTATGGTCAGACTGGTACAGGGAAAACATACACAATGGAAGGAGAGTGTAGAAGGTCCAAGGTATGTGTTTGCTTTATAAGTTTTTGCTGGTAGTGTTTTCCTAATCTTAGCTAAGCTGTTTACCTTCATTTTAATTGGCATAGGGCGGGCCTAGTGGAGGTCTTCCAGCAGAAGCAGGTGTTATCCCTAGAGCTGTGAAGCAAATCTTCGATACGCTTGAGGGTCAGCAAGCTGAGTACAGTGTTAAAGTCACGTTTTTGGAACTCTACAATGAAGAGATTACTGATTTGCTCGCTCCTGAAGATATATCCAGAGTTGTTTCCGAGGATAAACAAAAGAAACCCTTACCTCTCATGGAGGATGGCAAAGGTGGTGTTCTTGTTCGAGGATTGGAAGAGGAGATCGTGACGAGTGCCAATGAAATCTTCACTTTGCTCGAGAGAGGTTCCTCTAAACGGCGAACTGCAGAAACATTCTTGAATAAACAATCAAGGTAAGGTCTTTGATGTTTTGTGTTCATTGCAGTTTTGATGTCAAGGTCTCTGTAACATAACGGAGTTCTTTGCTTTCAGTCGGTCACATTCTCTCTTCTCAATAACGATACATATCAAAGAAGCTACTCCGGAAGGTGAAGAGTTAATCAAGTGTGGCAAGCTGAACTTGGTTGACTTGGCAGGATCAGAAAATATATCACGTTCTGGTGCTAGGGATGTAAGTAGTTTTGTTTCCTCTCAATTTCTAGATTTCATGTCTGTTTATATGTCGGATTTACTCAATAGACTTTCTCTATATAGGGCCGCGCTCGAGAAGCTGGTGAAATTAACAAAAGTCTTCTTACATTAGGGAGAGTTATCAGTGCTTTGGTAGAACATCTTGGACACATTCCTTACAGGTTTAGACTCGTTTTCTGGGGTTTTTTCTTTATGTCAGTGATCATGTAGCAGTCTTTTAAGCTATGCTGAATCCTGTAATTATATCTTGCATTGAATTTTAGGGATAGCAAGCTCACCCGCTTACTACGTGATTCACTTGGTGGGAGAACGAAGACTTGTATCATAGCCACAGTTTCACCTGCTGTTCACTGTCTCGAGGAAACCTTAAGTACTCTAGATTATGCACACAGGGCAAAGCATATTAGGAACAAACCAGAGGTATTTTTCATTCATTAATTTCAAGCCTCATTTTTATTTTCTTCTTTCCATTTAGACCAACCTTTGAAAAACCAGAACTCATCTTCGTACCCTTCTATATTTCGCTGTTGTAGGTTAATCAGAAAATGATGAAATCTACTTTGATAAAGGACCTTTATGGTGAAATAGAACGACTAAAGGCGGGTAAGACGCATTCTCATTGTAGCCGTGGATAGAAATAATTGGAGGGGTGACTGTAACTTAGCTCAATAAATTTATTCGCTACAAAGTCTTCTGCTCTGACTCCTCTATTACTCATATGTTTTCTTTGCTTATGTTTATAGAGGTCTATGCTTCCCGTGAAAAAAATGGTGTTTATATGCCAAAAGAGAGATACTATCAAGAGGAGAGTGAAAGAAAGGTACTCAGTTTCTGAGCCTAATTGTACCTCTAACTTTTCATAGAATGAAGTAACACAATCTATGAAAAGGAAATGGTAACCTCATCACCTTCTTACGCATCTACTAATGTAATCTTTTTTGCTCTTTTCGTAGGCAATGGCTGAACAGATTGAGCAGATGAGTGGTCAGATAGAGAATTATCAAAAGGTTTGTTTCTTCTTACTCAATATAGATCAAATTGTTTCTTACGTTTTACATTGGAAATTTGTTTATTTACATACTTTTCTGACCAGAAAGTTGAGGAGTTGCAAGACAAGTACACTGGTCAAGTGCGGGAGTGCTCTGATCTGACTAGCAGACTTGATAGCACCGAGGTATTGGTTACTTCCTTTTGATGGGAGATGTTGTTTATAACTATCTCAATATAGTCTAAGACTTCTATTGTGCTGTCTAGAAAAACTTGAGCCAAACGAGCAAAATGCTTGCTTCCACAAACGAGGAATTGAAGAAATCTCAATATGCCATGAAGGAGAAAGATTTCATCATTTCAGAGCAGAAACAATCTGGTACTTTCTAAATCATTACTTTGATCAAGTTCTTGAAAAGTTTTCTCTAACATGCTTATGCATTTTGCCAGAAAATGTACTGGTTCAACAAGCTTGTACCTTACAATCCAACTTGGAGAAGGCTACTAAAGAAAATGCTTCATTACACCAAAAAATTGGTATGCATTTTTACTATTCTGTCTGTCCTTTCCATTAGCAATATCATAAGAATTGTTAATATATGATCATTTGGTGATGTGCAGGTAGAGAGGATAAGCTCAGTGCGGATAACAGAAAAGTGGTAGACAATTATCAAGCAGAACTTTCTGAACAAATTTCGAGTTTGTTCAATATGGTTGCTTCATGTCTGTCCCAGCAAAACGCACACCTTCAGGGCGTTAACAAACTGTCCCAATCTCGTTTAGAGGCACACAACAAGGTATCAACTGTTTTATTCTTTGGTTTTCTAAAACTCAATAAGTAGTTTCTTGTCTTTATTATCTTTTCAAGGGCTTTGTAACAGTATTTGCAAATTTGTTTTTCCAGGCCATACTCGAAATGAAAAAGAAGGTTCGAGCGTCTAGGGATATATATAGTTCTCACTTGGAGGAATTGCAGAATGTAGTCCGCTTGCACAAGGCAAACTCGAATGCTTGTCTTGAGGAAGTTTCGGCATTGACGACTTCAAGTGCATGTTCCATTGATGAGGCAGGCCTTTGTTAATTTCTCTCATTTTCTTCTAGTTACTATGGCTTGTTCTAAATGTAGTTGTCTTGTGGATTTCAGTTTCTTGCTTCAGGAAGTGAGACAACATCATCGGTATTTGATGAACTTCACAATGCTCTTACGTCCCACCAGGGAGAAATGGCTCTCTTTGCGAGGGAACTGAGACAGGTTAGTTCTCTGAGATGTATCAACATTTTGTCAACTTACACATTGGCCTTGGAAATTACAAAAGCTGTAAGCTGGATTGTTTTCCTAATACGCAGAAGTTCCACACAACGATGGAGCAAACGCAGGAGATGTCTGAATACACAAGTACGTTCTTTCAGAAGCTTATGCAAGAGTCTAAGAATGCTGAGAATCGTGCTGCAGAGGCAAATGATAGCCAAATAAACAGCATCATCGATTTCCAGAAGACTTACGAGGTTATATTACTACATCTCTACAAGTTTGGTGCTAAACATGTTTGCTTGAGCTCATCTATAACTGGCATGTGTCGTGCAGGCTCAGTCAAAATCTGATACGGAGAAACTTATAGCGGATCTAACTAACCTAGTCTCAAGTCATGTTCGTCGCCAACACGAATTGGTTCGTTGTTTCTTCTTTCATTAGTCTCTTTTTGTCTTCCACTTCATTATATGTATAAAACTGTATCGTCTTTTTTCCTGGCAGGTGGATTCAAGACTCCATAACTTCAAAGATGCCGTCTCTTCCAACAAAACTTTCTTGGATGAACACGTCTCAGCCGTAAACAATCTAGCTAAAGACGCAAAAAGAAAATGGGAGACATTTTCCATGCAAGCTGAGAATGACGCCAAAGAAGGTGCTGATTTCTCGGCTGCAAAGCATTGCCGAATGGAGTTACTGCTTCAGCAATCGTAAGATAATTGCTATGGTTTTTGAAATTCCTTGAGCTACCGTTGTTCAATGTATCTTAACCATCTTTATCCTTGAATGCGTTAGTGTGGGACATGCGGAATCAGCTTTTAAGCACTGCAAGACGACTCATGAATCATTAAAGGAGATGAACAGTAAGCAAGTCGCAGATGTGTCTTCACTTGTTAAGTCTGCTTGTGATAATAACGAGGAGCACGACGCCGAAGTGGATTCTGCAAGGACTGCGGCTGAGAAAGATGTAGCCAAAAACAGCGATGAGATAATCAAGCAAATTGATCGTGAGTTCTCTTTCTTACCATGACTGTTCCTCTGGTTAAAAGACATCTCTTAGGTCTAAATTGATATCATTGTGATCTTTCAGGCATGTCAGAGGACGAGAAAGTGTCTGTGTCACAAATCTTGGAGAATGTCAAGATACATGAAAAATCTCTTGAAAGTTTCCAACAGGATCATTGTTGCCAAGCCAGATGCATTGAGGATAAAGCTCAAGAAACTTTTCAACAAAGATACATGGTAAGTTGTTTTCTCATACAGCTATTGTTTTCACTTTTAGAAGAATCTTATTCACAAGCTCTCTAATCGCACAGGAGTATGAGCCCACAGGGACAACTCCGTCTAAGAGTGAACCGGAGGTCCCAACCAAAGCCACTATTGAGTCACTACGAGCAAAGCCAGTGGAGTCATTGGTTGAAGCGTTCCGCGAAAACAACTCTTATGAATCCTTTGCGGCGAAAGAATCAAAACCGCAACAGCTAACACGGTCGCCTCTCTCACAAGTCAACTAAGGAACCATCTCTGTTCCATTTTATGCTCATTTAGTTTTTGAAAGCAGTGTCTGTATAACTATACTATCTGTGTGCACGTTTGTGAAAGTGTGGGATCAACGAATCAAAGAAGAGTCAGAGATTCTTATGTCTTTTGACACATTGAAATATATTCTTCTTATTTCAGTTGTGGTGTTACTTACAACAGTCTAAGATCTCAAAAAGGGTTGTTCTAAAGCATCAACAAAATGCAGAATCTTCGACCCTTTTTGCTCGTCTTGTTTACCCTTTGATCACTTTCTATATATGACTCAAACAAGAAGATGCTTTCAAATCCCAACGATGGACATTTTCAGTGGGAAATCAAGTAGCATTTGTGAAATTAAAGTCATTGTGCCACTTGAAAGAGTTATGTTTCTCACAATACCATAAGATTTTCTGGATACCATGAGCAGAGGACATTCCGATAGAATCCTCTATAACCATTTGAGAGTATAATTATGAACATCTTTTTGATCGTGCTAGTTTTTCAAAGTTTTATAACTGAGCAATTATTCACTTGGGATTTTCTTGCAATCTCGTTTGTAAAGCTTACAATAACATCTTATGATACTGGTAGTGATTAATGATTTGGTCATTCGTTTAGAAAGTGGAACCATCAACAAAGCATAACTAGAAGCAACACGAGACTTGGAATCGATCCTTTTCTTCAGTGTTCTTCTGGTGGTCTTGTAGTCGTTATCAGGTTTGTTGTGTGGCCTTGTTCTTTGGAGTTGGTCTCTTCAAAGTAGTTGTGGCGTAGCTTCTGTTACGTAGAAGTACATGATTGGGTTATGTATATTGTGGGGCATGGCTCGTCTTCATATTTATGATTAGTTATTACTGCATGAGCATCTACTTCCTCTTCTCTGAGAATGACACTAGTATTTGGTGTTGGAGTGGTTTTATCATTTAATTTTGCTTTGCAAAGAACTGGATCAAGCTTCGTTTGGGATTAGTTTTACTTTCATTATTTTTTCTATTTAGACGATTTCATAACATCGTTCTAAGTACTACAAATTGGTCTACTATTGTTGGAACTAAACACCTAATGCTTATTTTGAGACGAGACCATTAGTATAGCCAGGTGTTATCATTGATATTCCGGTGCCCCAAAACCCACATTAATTTCTTATTATTGTTATGTCAAATTCTCCTATAATGGAATATCAACTATTGGCAAATTAAATAAGATGATAAAAAGTTGGAATCTGTAAAGAAAAAAAAAAAGCCAAAGACAATTCAGATTTACTACTGTAAATCTTGTAGGATTAAAATCCACTGAAACGAGTTTGTGACAAAACACTAGAGAGATGTCTTTCAAGGAAAAAAAAAAACACAGATAAATAAGCTTGTTGTGAACAAACAAAACAGATCACTTGATCTTCTTCTTCGGCCTCAACTGCAAATAGATCCAGAAATCATAAATTAATTAACTAATCACACAATAAAAAAACTCTATAAAGTAACAAAAAAGAAAAGAGAGAGAAGCAAAAACCTGGTTGCTGTGGCCACACTTCTTCTTCCTGCAGTTGACAGCCCTTGGGTGCAGACGAGCGTAGCACCTAAAAGTAAAATTACATATTACATTACTCAACATGAGACACATATGACTCTAGTATCACATAAAAGAAGGCGCCCATTTCATCCACAAGACCAGTATTGTATATAGATTAACATAATAACATAGTGTTAATTATAATTTGTGTTAATGCTTGTAAAATTACAATCCATGATTCGACAAAATGAACAAGTAACACATAAGAGAATGAGATGATGTAGAAACTCTACCATTACTCTAATACTAAACTAGATTCACCAATCACGTCTGTAAACAAAGAACAAAAGAGAATGAAGAGATGAGCTTACTTGCGGCAGATCATTTTGTCTTGATTGTACTTGCGAGCCAAAGCCATCAAAGACGGCTCGATGATACCTCCCCTAAGCCTCAGGACAAGATGCAGAGTCGACTCTGTTTCAAACCCAAAAACAGAGTAATGAATTAAAATTCATTTCGTTTTCGAGAGAGATAGAGATTAAAAGGAGTGTTTTTAAACCTTTCTGGATGTTGTAGTCAGCCAAGGTGCGACCGTCTTCAAGCTGTTTACCGGCAAAGATCAACCTCTGCTGATCCGGAGGGATCCCTGAAACAGAGCAGAAAAAAAATAGATAAAAGATCACAACTTTTAACAAGACAGAGCTGGGTGTTGTTACCTTCTTTGTCCTGGATCTTGGCCTTGACATTGTCGATGGTGTCACTGCTCTCCACCTCGAGGGTGATGGTCTTGCCCGTCAGCGTCTTCACGAATATCTGCATCTTCTTCTTCTTCTCCGCCGCAAAAGTCTCAGAAAAGGTTACAAGAAGGAGAGAAAGATTAGTATTTAAAGTCAGCTCCCTCCTCCATTTCTACATTTCTAGGGTTTCTCATGTGGGCTTTTCGAATGGGCTCTAGATTGGTAAGCCCACTAACTTATTTTACATGTGAAATGTCAAACCATGTTGAGCGGGCTCGTTTAACTCGCAACAACATTTGATTATTATTCTTAACTTTTGCCAAAATCTTTTGCTTTTTGGATATTAATCTAAAGCCCAACTCTACACGTCGAGATTGAACGGAGCATACAATGAAGAGTTGTCTATAATAAACGTCTAAAAGTAAACTGTAAACATCAACTTTGATATCGAAAGTAACTATGCCTATGAATCTTTCCCTTTGTAATATGATAAAAGAGAAAACTGTTGATGTTCTTTATGTACTGGGGGTGATTGGTACGTGGTTTGAGTAATTTTCACACCTCATCTTCTTTCTACAGCCACTTTAATTTATAAATTGTGTGTTTAAAAGATAATAATTTAAACCTACAACCCAGCTCATAAGTTAAAATGGAAAACATATTAAATATGAAAATCAATTTTTCTAGAATCTAATCTATTAAAACAGAAGTACATTTAGTACTTAACCTAACTTTTTCTAAATAATTATATACCAATGCCACTAACCATAAAAACAGTCGTTTTATATATTTTGTATTTGATTCAATATCTATTTAATTAAAAGGAAAGCAGTCTTAATAAATCTACTTATAAAAGTTGTTTGGACTCTTTCATTTTTTAGTCCAACCTATTATATATAACTAAATCTTATAATCAACCTATTTTATAGCAACCAAATAAAATCTCCTACATTTAAATAAAACATATTACTGTTTATTGACTTTAAATATTATAATCTAAACTGTCGATTTATAGCCTTTTAAATATGCACATAGGTTTTGTACGAACCATTGTTCTATTAGTAATATTTATATAATATGTTTGTATCGAATGATGGTATGAAATTATTATAAACCAACATTCTACCTCATATAACAAGATTTTAATGAACCATATATTAGATATCTATTATTTAAATGAGTCAGTGTTTTCATCACAAAAATATAACAAATTAGTGTTTTCATTAAAACATTTTAACAACTTACAGGTTTGGTAAAATGTTCATATCTAAGATAAAGTTATATAAGAGTGTACATATATTTGAACAAAAAAAGAATACATACAAAATCTTAAATAAATTAATTCATGAATTATATAATTTAAATAAGTTACATAATAATTCACAACATTTTCAAAATATTAATTCACAAAATTTGTATATAATCCAAAGAAAAATCTGCGCTTTTAAAGCGCGGATCAAAATCTAGTTTAATTGATTAAGATTTTGACGAGAATAATCTTAACCAAAAGATCTCAACCTTGAGTTTTGCAGTGAGAAAAAAAAAGCACACAAACAGAGTCCGATCATAGGGAGTTTTGAGAGAGAGAGTAAACAGACTTCCTCTTGATATCATGTTCATCTTCTGCATCCCTCTCCTCCATCTATGCTGTCTCGCTTTCGCTTTGGGTCCTTCCTCTGCTTTGATTCCCATCGCAACACTCACTATGATATATTTCCATGGCACTTATCTGATAACGTTAAAGAAGGAAGCTTGGCCAACTCCATCCCTCCTTTGAAGTTCCATCTCCCTCTCTCTCTTCCTTTATCTTTCAGCCTTTAATTTCACATCTTTTCTGAAAGTCGGATTCTTTTGCTAGGTTATGTGAATTGTTTTTGTTCATGGGTCTGGTCAAAGCTTTGATTTTTTTTTGTTCAAAGCCATGTACTTTCCGTTAATTGATCTGAATGATTCACGTATTCATTGGTTCATACCTCATGTTGTATTGTTTATGCAAGTCTCTATGAAACAATATAATTCCTTATATTGATGGTTATAAAAACATAAGCTTCCAGTGTTCTAAAGCTGCTTCCTTTTTTTTGCAGGAATCGAGCAAAGAGCGATACAACGTTCCAGATGCTTCTGTTCGAGCTCAAAAGTTGTGCCAAGGTTCGTTTTGTGTGTTCTATGGGGTTTGCTTTGAATATCTTTTCATATTTTGTGAAGGATTCTTTGATTTATCTGCTGCAAAGAAGTGATGTTTTAGCCAAAAGTACTGTTATTGCATTTAATTTATTGGTTGGAACATCTCTAAGGTATCAGAAATTCTTGAGGAACTGAAGAAAGATCCAGAGAGGCATGGTGGACCACCAGATTGCATTGCAAGTTAAAAAGCTCTTTCATTGACAGACTAAATTGCTTGTGTCGCGCTTGACTGTTCATGGGTACGTATTTTGAAATTTCTCTTTGGCAGCTTCTCTGTAGAGTCTGTGAGCTCTTTCATTGACAGACTAAATTGCTTGTGTCGAGCTTTGTTGTTCATGGATATGTATTGATTGGTTCAAAGCTCATGTTGCGTTGAATAAGTATTAACTGTGGTTGTCTATCAGTGCAAGTCTATAGGGAAATAATCTAATTAATGAATATAAAAACATAAGCTTTCAATGTTCTAAAACTTCTTCTTTTTGTTGCAGTAAATGCGCAGAGAGTGATACAACTGTTTCAGATGCTCCTGCTCGAGCTGAAAATTTTGCTGAAAGGTACATTATATGTGTTCTATGGTTGTTTTAGATGTTTTTTCATAGTTTTTGAAAGATACTTTGGTTTCTCTGTTACAAAGAGGTAATATCTTACTGACAGCTGCTCCAAAAATTATTTAAATAACCATGATTACATTTTGGATTGTATATATTTCTGTAAGAAGTTACTGCAAGTCTGTACCTTAAAGCAAATACACATGAAAATTCTTCACGTCTATATATACATTTATACTAAACGAAATTCAATAAAATAAATATATAATCAGAAACTACAGAAACTATAACAGTTTGAAACAATTAGTTGGATGACAAACATGTAAACTATAACACTATTATGTTTGAAAAAGTCTTATTAAGATTTGAAAACATGGTTAGTGTTAAGAAAATATGTCGTTAATGATCTAGAAACAAAATTTCTATGTACATAAGAGTACAAATGTAAATTAACCATTGAAACAACATTTTAATTACAGCCAATAGCACTCCTTTTTTTCACTCTTAACCTTAATTAATTTTAAACATAATAAATATCAGTTTCCATAAAAATATATATATTAATTGTTTTCTTAAAATTTAGCTACCAAATTTATTTAAAAGATTGCAACATTCTATTTACTAAAAAAATTCTAAAATCTAAAATTCAACTTTGCATAAATGAATAAATTAGTGTATAAATAATTTTTAAAATGAAATGTATTTAAACTATAAAAGATTAAAATCAATTTTTACATTTTGAGGTAGATTTTAAAATTAATAAAATTTAATCTAACTTATAAATTAAATTGTAATAATATATTTAAGAATTTTTATATAAATTAAATATGAATAATAGTTACGCAGAACACATATCAAACTGTAGAATACACACTGTTCTATTTTCCACTCTAGAGTTATAAGTCATCTTTGTAAGAAATGAGAAATACAATTGACAATTTAAACAAATAAATTAAATTTATAAATGCAAATAGTACCATTATTATGTTTGGAAATATCTAAATTTACAATTTGTTATATCCTACAATTAATTTATTCACTATTAATTATATAAAACAAATAGTATTATATAAAAAATAAAACATATACCCGTGGGGGCGCACAGGTCCGAATCTAGTTTTATATTATACAGCAATAGCAATTATTCACTTGGGGTTTTCTTACAATCTCGTTTGTAAGCTGCTTATAAAGCTTAAAATAAAACATCTTATGATACTGGCAGTGATTTGGTCATTCATTTAGAAAGTGGAACCATCAACAAAGCATAACTAGAAGCAAGCCGAGACTTGGTGATAGTTACTGCAGGCTCATATAGACAAAGATGCAAACAAAGCTTATGTGGGTGATGTACGTTTCACAGCTATAGCAATTGGAATCATCATAACTAGCAAAAATAGTTGTGGAAGTGTCTCTGAATTGAAGGTAAACCGGATTTATGACAACAATGATTTAGAATCATACCGGAAATTTAAGTTTTGTGTGAGAAGTAAGTTCAATGCAATAACTTCAAGGCTTGGATTACTTTGAAGTTATCAGTGATATTCCGGTGCCCAAAAACCCAAAAACCCAATTAATTTCTTATTATTGTTATGTCAAATTCTCCTATAATGGAATATGTTCTACATCAACTATTAGCAAATTAAATAAGATGATAAAAAGTTGGAATTTGTAAAGAAAAAAAAAAGCCAAAGACAATTCAGATTTACTAACGAAAATCTTTTAGGATTAAAATTCACTGAAACGAGTTTGTGTCAAAACACTAGAGATGTCTTTCAAGGAAAAAAAAACACATAGATAAATAAGTCTGTTGAGAATAAACAATACAGATCACTTGATCTTCTTCTTGGGCCTCAACTGCAAAAAAGATTCAGAAATCAGAAATTAATTAACTAATCACACAATAAAAAAACTCTATAAAGTAACAAAAATGAAAAAGAGAGAGAAGCAAAACCTGGTTGCTGTGGCCGCACTTCTTCTTCCTGCAGTTGACAGCCCTTGGATGAAGACGAGCGTAACACCTAAAATCAAATTACATTACTCTACATGAGACATAAAAGACACTCGTATCACATAAAATAAAACACACACTTCATCCACAAGAACATTATTGTATATGATTAAAAATAATAACAGTATTAATTATAATTTGTGTTAATGCTTCTCAAATTACAATTCATGATAAGACAAAATGAACAACTAACACATAGACAAAGAGATGCTATAGAAACTCTAACCATTACTCTAAAACTAAACTAGATTTACCAATCAAGTTCGGAAACAAAGAAGAAAAGAGACTGGAGTGAGGGAAGCTTACTTGCGGCAGATCATTTTGTCTTGATTGTACTTACGAGCCAAAGCCATCAGAGACGGCTCGATGATACCTCCCCTAAGCCTCAGGACAAGATGCAGAGTCGACTCTGTTTCAAACCCAAAAACAGAGTAATGAATTAAATTTCATTTCGTTTTCGAGAAAGAGAGAGAGAGAGAGATTAAAAGGACGGTTTTTAAACCTTTCTGGATGTTGTAGTCGGCCAAGGTACGACCGTCTTCAAGCTGTTTTCCGGCGAAGATCAACCTCTGCTGATCCGGAGGGATCCCTGAAACAGAGCAGAAAAACAGATTAGATCACAAGTTCACAGCTTTTAACAAGACAGAGCTGGGTGTTACCTTCTTTGTCCTGGATCTTGGCCTTGACATTGTCGATGGTGTCACTGCTCTCCACCTCGAGGGTGATGGTCTTGCCCGTCAGCGTCTTCACGAATATCTGCATCTTCTTCTTCTTCTCCGCCGCAAGTATCAGAAAAGCTTACAAGAAGGAGAGAAGAAGAGTATTTAAAGTCCTCTCCTTCATTTCTAGGGTTTTTGAAGTGGGCTCTTACAATGGGCTTTTTAAGCCCACAAACTTATGTACATTTCGACAATTCCCTTACACATGTAAAATGTGAAATATCAAACCATGATTAAGCGACTCGTTTAACTCACAACAACATTTGATCTAATGCCTAGCTCTGCATATCGAGATGTTGAATGGAGCATATAAGTAAGAATTCTCTATAATGAACGTCTATAAGTAAACTGTAAACATCAACTTCAATCCACTTGATATTGAAAGTAACTACGCCAATGAATCTTTCCACTTTGTAGTATGAATTGAACGTCTTAGCGAAAACTGTTAATTTCTCCAAGATTCTCTCCTACTGTGAGGAGTATGCTTCAGCTCAAGCCTATGCTAAATGATTTCTTGCGAAGGAACAGCATCTCCTCCTCCTTTTGGTACGACACTTGGACTCTGCTAGGTCATTTGATTTCTGTGTTAGGAGAACAAGGTCCGCGTATGTTGATAATTAGGAAAGACGCTACAGTTTCTGAAGTGGTTTGCGATGGTATTGGGTGCTTCCTTCTGCTAGATCACCCGAAGCGGTGACTCTCCAAATAGTTCTCACGACTATTCCTCCTCCATCTCCAGATAACGGTAGTGATCAGTTCCTTTGGCGTAAAGCTGATGGAAGCTTCGGGCCATCCTTCTCTTCTAAGACCACTTGGAAGCATATTAGACATCACTCTCCTACAGTCTTTTAGTCCAAGGTTATATGGTTCAGAGAGCATATTCCCTGTAATACGTTCATAACGTGGCTAGTCTTGTTGAGAAGACTACCCATTCGTGACCGTCTTCGTCGCTGGGGCTTAAATGAACCAGCTGCATGTATGCTGTGCCCTACCGGTGTCGAGACTCACCATCACCTCTTTTTTAGTGTGAATTCTCTTGCACCTTATGGAAGCACTTTGTGCAAGGAATCATCCCTGATGTACCCTCAGACATTCACTCTCCTGCTGCTTTAATCTCTCTTAATCGCCTTGGCCCTAAAGCTTTTGCAGTGATTAAGCTTATACTGCAATCCGCCATCTACCTTATCTGGAGGGAACGCAACTCTCGTATTTTCACCTCCGTCTCCACCTCTGCTGAAGGTCTTTGCCATGCCCTGGACCATCTAATCCGAGATCGCTTCCCGTCTCCTGACCTGTCTCCATCTTTGCTGCTGTTTTACCTGTCTTTTAGACCTCTTTGAGAGTTTATTTTTGAGTTTGGTTGTTTTAGTTTAATAAATTGTAACCAACATAATAAGTTATTTTTGAGTTTTGGTTGTTAAAGTATTTTTAGTAGTTAATGTTGAAAAGTTGTATACTTTTATCAAAAAAGGATCTATATTTAGTTTTCTCGCCTGTCCGAAGGAAAAATATAATAGAAGGGCAACGATTTACTTTATCACATTTAAATAACCACAGTACCACAGATCTCTAAACAAAAATGATGAAGACTTTGAATAAGTGACTTTTGACAATAATGATAACAGCAATGAAGTCATTCACCAAGGCCATAGACTAATGATAGTAGATATATGTTGTTCAATTTAACAAAAAGCGATCAATCCGAAACTCGTTCACAAAACTCAAAAAAAAAAACATTGTTATGAAATGAAACGCATGAGATTAAATAAATAGCCATAGAAAACTCAGAGCCTTCTTCCTCTTCTACCACCCTTTCGGCGGGTACTGTCTGTTGGGATCGGAGTAACATCCTCTGAAACAACAACAACAAGTACAATGTTAGAAATGCTCACTAAACCAAGTCTTAGTTGAGATTAGCTTATGGCAATGAGGCTTACCAATGCGGCCAATTTTCATGCCGGAACGGGCAAGAGCTCTAAGAGCGGACTGAGCACCGGGACCAGGTGTCTTGGTCTTGTTTCCACCCGTAGCACGGAGCTTCACGTGCATAGCGGTGATTCCAAGCTCCTTGCATCGCTGAGCAACGTCTTGCGCAGCAAGCATAGCTGCGTAAGGCGATGACTCATCCCTGTCAGCTTTCACCTTCATTCCACCTAATAAATTAAAAAACACTCGCCATTTAATTTCCTAGTTGTGAGACTAAGTAACAATACATCTAACACATACTAAACAACACACGGACGATAACATATGTGTTCTCAATGAATAGATGCTGACCAGTGATACGGACAAGGGTTTCACGTCCAGACAAATCAGTAACGTGCTGCAAAAACGTATCAGACACAACAATGTAAGTAAGCTTCACATATACTTCTAGAGATATAATAGAAATTGGTGACAAATAAAAAAGAAACAATACAATGAAAGTGTCGTTGAAGGAAGCGAAGATGTGAACAACACCGAAGACTTGCTCTCCATCACGAACAGCTGGTCCAAGTGTCACTGTCTCTTCCTTCGGCTCTCTTGTCTTTCTCCTCGACTATACATAACAAATAACACTTCAACTTTCATTACTCTTATCCGATCAATTAAACATAATTAAGATCAACGCAAATCTAATGCTTAAACAATTCAACGCCCAGATAACGAAGACCTAACATGTATAATCAAAATCTGAGATAAACTGAGAAATGTGAAAGCTTTGTAAAGACGAAGCTTACCATTGTTAAAGATCACAGCAAGGTCACTTCTTCCTTCTGTAGTTTCCGCCTTGGCTTAGAGGAAGAGAGTGCAGGGATAAAAATGAAATTGATTTTTATAATTAGGGTTTCTGAGTGAGCCCTTTCGTTTAGGGTTTTGATATTCGTTTTGGGCTGTGTTTCATTAGTATTGGGCTGAATGTACTTTAACATTCATTTGTTGATGCCTTGATTAACGACGTCGTATCATTAATTTGAAGAAACAAAAAAGATATCTGACAGCTGTGGGATTTGAACCCACGCCCTTGCGGACCAGAGCCTAAATCTGGCGCCTTAGACCACTCGGCCAAACTGTCTTTTGTTCATGCAGGTACTTAAATTGGATTTAGCGCTTAGTGTACGAAACACTGATGTGTTTTGAATTTGACAGGGTATCCGTTTTGATAATTTGTTTTAAACTTTTCATAATCAACAATTCATCTGATCTAATTCTTTAGCCCAAAATTGTTGAAATACATATCAATCGAAAACAGAAACACAAATTACCTTGAGAGGAAGAGTTACATTCGCCCACTGTTGCCAAACGAAAAGATTACAAAATAAAAACAATCATATGTAAACTTTCGCTAGAAGGAGGGGTCGAACCTCCGACCTTGTGGTTAACAGCCACACGCTCTAACTAACTGAGCTATTCCAGCTTTGAATGCTCTATAATTCAACATTGTGTATTAAAAAGGAGATTTTCGAATCTCAATATAATAATTATCTCACAGTGCCCAGAGAAACACCATCTTCTTCCACCTATGGCAAAACATTTGCTACAAATGGCCTTTCAATTTGAAGGGCACGTTGTATAGTCAATATTCATTTATTTGTGCAAATGTATGATGAAATCAATCCCATACGGTATAGAGAAACTAGGATAAGATGATTTTTGATAGAAACGATCCATATTACAAAAACAGAGATGGTGAACTGAATTAAATCAACCTTGTAACTTTTTATTGGTCAGGAAGAAAACATTTTCCATAGTAGTAGCAAGGATCAGTACAGAGTTAATTCTTCATGTCGTCATCGTTTACTTATGCTGCTTCTAATCAACCACTTTGGTCCTCAGAATCTTCACTTCATGGATTGGCCTGTCGGTGTTATCGGTTTGGACACTACCGAGCCTCTTGATCACCTCCATACCACGACAGACTCTGCCAAATATCGTGTGCTTTCCTGGAAGATGATCACAGAGAGATGTCAACAGACGAACACAATTAAGTGACATCATAGCAAATTAGACCAGTGTTTTCGAGAGATGGATGTGTGTTACCATCCAAGGAGGGTGCTGGTGCTAAAGTGATGAAGAACTGACTCCCGTTGGTGTTGGGACCAGCGTTTGCCATTGACAAAATCCCAGCTCCTGTGTGCTTCAACTCAGGCTTTATCTCGTCCTCAAACTTGGAACTAGTACAAGAACAATGGCAAAAGACCCATTATCTCTAAACCAATAAAGTAGTAGCTCTATGTTTCTAAGCCTCTAAACACACATCAGCGGACGC
The DNA here is from genome assembly GCF_020379485.1 of Brassica napus. NCBI lineage: Eukaryota > Viridiplantae > Streptophyta > Magnoliopsida > Brassicales > Brassicaceae > Brassica > Brassica napus. Next base: position 40,114 of record NW_026016915.1, on the reverse strand, counting down.
AAAACAAGTAAAGCGGAGAATCAAATCAATAGAGTAAACTGAGGATTGTTGAGATATCTAGAACCTTAGTCGACTATATATAACATGTTCAGTAAGTTATGAATAACGTTTTTGCCCAAATTCAAAATCTATGCAAGTCTTGAGTGAGTATAAGACGAAAAAAAAACTTATTTAAATCTGTTCACACTGAATATAACCTTAATAGAGCTAACTTCACTATAAACCTTCATCAAAGCTTAGCCATGTTCTGATCCAAATTCGTTTACTAACATATCCATGGAATCAACCAGCATTGATCAAAGAAAGACAATGAGAGAATGTACCCATAAATGGATTGGCCACCTCTTCCAGTTCCAGTAGGATCTCCACCTTGCACAATGAAATCCTGAAACAAATAAAATACCAAAGGAACAAACTTTCATCATCAAAGTGATCTCAGTACAACAAAACACTCAGATTAGGAAAATAAAGAACGGACCTTGATGATCCTGTGAAAGAGAACGTTGTCATAGTAACCTCTCCGTGATAGCTCCACGAAGTTACGGCAAGTTCTCGGGGAGTGTTTGTAATACATCTGAGATCAAACTTACAAACATCAAATCACTGTAAACCCCTTTCTAAAACCCTAAATCTAGATCTCAGGATCGAGCGTTATCAGTTAGAAACCTAATAGAAATGCAAGTAAGAGAGAGAGAGAGAGAGAGAGAGAGAGAAACCTCGACGGTGAACGGACCCATGGAGGTCTCCAGTGTAACCTCCGGGGGGCTTCCTTCAGGTCTCGCCGTCATTTTTTTTCGGAGACGGAGAGAGAGAGCAGCGACTCGTCAGGAACCTAGTGAGAGAGACTCATGATGAGACGTTTACTCTAAAGTCGTTATCGGGTCGGATCTGATTCTTTCTCTGTCATGGGTCGACCCGAGATTTTTAAAACACTTGGGCCTAGTGCAAGTCCATTGTGTGTATATCTCACAAGGCCACATCATAAATGATGCCATGAGAGAAAACGGATCAAATGTATGCAATTAAAATTTAGCTAGTTTTTTATTTGTGTTTCGGTTTGTTTTGAAAATGAAAATATCTTATACTACTATTTTCATACAAATGATGGTATTTTCTTGTGATATCTCTAGCATATTAAAAAAAAAAAATGACAAGTTTTGTTTGAAATAACTCACACCTTTTAGTAAATAACGTCGAAAATATTTATATAGAAATAGAACCATCCAAAAACTTACTTTAGTTACCCAAAAGTAGATAACTGGGAACACTAAAATGAAAAAAAAATCAAATTTAAATTATACTTTTATAGGGTGATTCTTTTTTTTTTTTTTTTTTTTGCTAAGAATGTTAATATATCATAAAGATAGAGATTGTTTCTTACAAAAGATACTAATCTATACAACACAACGCCCTGGCAAAAAAGAAAGTAAAAACAGGGTAGTTGGTAGGGTAACATCATATTGGAGTCCAAAGGAGTCCCATAGGATTATAGGGTGATTCTTACTGGGTGATAAGCCATCTAATTCATTATTATTATTTTAACAGAATGTTGAATTATACTAAAAGAACATGTTTCTGTTAAAGTGCTTCTGTTTAGAATTTGAGAGAAAATGAGAATTGATCTATTTGTTTGATTTGGTGCTAATCCAAAATGCTACATTATCTTCAACTCTTTTGTTCCCATGTTCAGTGTGGTGGCCATTCGGGGATATATCTACACTGTACCAATATATAAATTTGTTTCTATCGGAGATAACCGGATCAACCATAACATATATTAAAAAAAAAAATCAGTTGTGCAAACGATCCACATGAGAAAATAGTTTTTTTGTCATTGCATTTGGGAACCAAATACTCTTTGTCCATGGTAGATGAACATGCACTTGAGGAATCCGATTCCTTCTTTCTTGTTTCTTCATGACTTACTTCTCCATATATAACGCTCAAGTTGTAGTTTATGGTTGTTCATGACATCTTCCAAACTATTCAGCTCATCTATAAAATATCTTGTCTTCTAAGTCTTTGAATTCATTCCTCTACCATGGCATTCTCTGGAATTCTCATATCTATATGAAAATTTTCTCCCATCATATCACTATATCAGAGTCTCCTCAAATTAGACCACAAGTCATGTCAGAATGATGTATTATTTCCGCTTTGAATGTCAATTTTATGAAAAGATTTTGTCAATGATCTCATCTTTATCTGCATCCATGAATTTGTTTACTTTGTTTCCCTTCTCGACCAGATAATAATTCCTTCACGGATCTAATATAGCCATATCTCATTCACATAGGTGAACTGGGAGAGAAAATTCCCATAAGCATTAAACAGCTTGCCATATAAATCTCCTTTAAGATTCTCAAACCCAAACATTCCATTATGTTCAGTTTGCATATATCGTCCTTGCCGTATAATTTTTTTTACGGCAAACGAATATTCTATTACTCAAACTTAAGGTGGGCTGGGGAGCCAAACTCTTCGGTTGTGTTTTTCGGACTTCAATATCACCAACTTTCCAAGGACGCAGAATGAGATTGCGGATTCGTTAGCTAGAAATGCACGTTCTTTTCATAGATCCTTATGTTTTATTGGTTGTTTTATTCCGGTCTGCCTCCCCAGACCACCTCAAGTTTGAGTAATAGAATAGCCGTTTACCGTAAAAAAAATTAGATTTTATGCTTGACAAACCAATTTCTTCCGTCAATGGCCTTACCTTTCTCACAGGACAAACACATTAACCCAATAGTAAATCCTCACCATGCACATCTGATTAATATCTTCATATATATTGGTATAATGGAAACAGGAACATGACAAATATACAACTCATAGTAAACCCTCACCATGCACGTCCCCTTGATATCTTGATATATATTAGTAAAATGAAAACAGGAACACTCATGATATCTTCATTTTCGTTTATATAAACTTGATACACACGAAGCAGCATACAGCATTGGTACAATTAGAAACTTCAACAATAGCCATTTTTAGGGCTTATTATACAGAGGACTTGCGTACTTATTACCACATATATGGTGTAAATATAGTCTCTTACGAGTTATATGACACTTTACTCAATGGCCCTTACGCTCCACATAGATAATTTCACGGTGTTAATAGCCACCACCGCCTTCTCCCCTACCAGCACCGCCACCGTGTCCAGATCCAGCAGCTGCATAACCTCCACCTCCTCCTCCGCCACCTCCAGCTCCACCACCACCGCCTCCTCCACCACCGTGTCCTCCTTCTCCACCACCACCACCGTATCCCTCTCCAGCTCCACCTCCGGCACCATAACCACCACCGTGAGCTCCACCGGCGCCAGAACCTCCTCCTCCACCGCCTCCTTTTCCCCCGCCTCCACCACCTCCATGTCCACCTGCACCGCCACCTCCATATCCTCCTCCAGCACCAGCGCCTTCTCCACCACCGTACCCACCACCATGTGCACCTCCACCTCCTCCACCACCTCCATTTCCACCGCCTCCACCACCTCCATGTCCACCTGCACCGCCACCTCCATATCCTCCTCCAGCACCAGCACCTTCTCCACCACCGTATCCACCACCATGCGCACCGCCAGCTCCTCCACCACCACCTCCTCCGCTTCCTCCACCTCCACCATGTCCTCCAGCTCCTCCGCCTCCGTATCCAGCTCCACCACCTTCACCGCTTCCACCTCCATAACCAGATCCTCCTCCAGGACCACCACCACCACCTCCACCAGCACCACCACCATGTCCACCGCCTCCTCCTCCACCAATGCCTTCAGCTCCACCGTAACCAGCACCACCTCCTTCTCCGCCGCCACCACCAACACCAACACCAGCATCAACTCCAATACCATAACCAGCATGCAAACTACTTTTCTCGCCGTATCCGGCGACTTCATCCTCGGGTTCATAGGAGGAAAGAAGTGCTCGTCTTGCAGAACATAACCCTAAACCTATTAAGAAACATAGGAAGAAAAGATTTTTGTGATTAGCCATGTTTCACTCTTTCTTCTTACGATTTTGTTGTGTGATGAGTTTGCTTGAGAATGTGTCCGTATTTATAGGCATTTCACCAGACCCAACCGCGTTGGTTGCACATAGGATAAGATGTCCTAATGCTCAGTTGTTGGGGCCCAAACCTCACCTATCAATTCCATCCAGTGTATCTATGATTTTTGTTGCTTTGATGCATGTTGTAGTGTCATTATAAAAAAAATCTTCTATGTATGCCGGCTTTGAAGTATATAATTAATCATATGGTAGAACACCAATATTTTAAGATATAAATGACGGAGTAAAATCTAAACTGGAAAACATAAAAGTGAAATGTTTGTTTTAAGACGTTTCATACAGAAAATAGTATTGTTTATCAATTGTGACAATATACATTTTCATCATTATTTATTTGGTTGATCGTTCATTTACAAATTCTTTCAAATTAGAAAGCACTCAAATTCTACATCTAGAGATTAGAGTATTTTAGTGGAATGGGGCATCAGTATAATAAGCCATATATAATAACATCTTTGTCGATCATCAATGAATCGAAGTCACAAGAAAGTTTGAAAATGATAACTATTAACACCTTCGGTTTATGTTCGATAGACTGATATTACTCTTATCCACATTCCTTCGTTACCTAAGGGCTTTATCACATATTGAACACTAATAATTTCAGATTCACTTATCACTAAGCACGTAGTGCTACTTGTGTGTATTTTTGGTGTCTCCCACATTGCATAATGACATTTATATATAATCCAGTATAATGAATCAGACCTAATTTCTACATATTATCATATTGTTCTTTATGGATATCTGACTCACTCCTATGTCTACACTAACTTTGAAAATTTAAAATCAATTCCTAGCAACTTGTGTTTATTAGTGGTTCTTCTAATGTCTGGCAAGGCAATAAAACGTTGCATAAACGTAATTAATATGTTTGAACGTGATCACACCTTAGTTGCTCACGAGATCTATCAGAGCCGAGTATTTTAACCAAAGTTAGGTTATATATGGTTGAGTTATATAGTTATACTATATTCTTCTGCTCTCTTCACCATTTTAGGATGAATCATTTGTTGCTGGCCTTCAGTACTAACTAATATTGTTATTAGCATAGAGGTAGCCAACACAACGTTATGTAGCATGTATATATGTGTTCACTCTTTCCGTTTCTATTCGTCCTTTCATACAGTAATAAAAAAAATACGAGCTCTTGTATAGTTTAACACGATAAATATAAACGTTCATTAAACTAATTAGTTAAGATTATTGATACCTTGTGATTTCATTTCTAATAAAGAGTCAAAGTTCTTCCCTAGCTACCAAAGATTCAAAATTCTAGTGTTACCTTGTGATTTAATTTCTCTGCTGACTTTGTAAGAGCATGTCTGATCAGTTAATAAAACCCAGAGAAATCCTTTCCTTGGTGCTTATCTTCCGCAGGCCAATCGACGCTCTCTCAACGAACTAAAAAACATTCAGCTCTTTAGAGTTCTTAAATTGAACAATAAACCACGTGAGTTGTTTATCTTTTAGCTTCATCAACATTAATTATATCAACTGCATATACTATCTAGTATCCACTATATAATAACAGTTGGTAAGCTTTTTTAACAATGAAACTAAAATTCAGTAAATAAAATACATATATAAGAATTTGTAATGAATATCTATACGTTTTTTCATTATTCAGAAACTTGACAAAATAATTTTTTATTGGAAATAAAAGGCCATGTGAAATCATCATTAGTGGGTTGGCATTGCCAATGAAGTGTGCATCCAGCAAATTAGCAACGCTAGTGAAAATACTTTACAATCACATGTAATTCTATCTGTTAGGAAAGTTTTTTAAAATAAAAACAAATTTATAGGTTTCATCACAATAACCTTATTCACAATCATATAATAAACTATTCCTGTTTAGTTGATATTAATCTTTTGATTTTTAATTTGTTTGATTTCTTACCTAAATTTTTCTATATTTTGCACTACATGCAGTAGTTGAGGTCAATAATTTTTCTTTTTTTTAAAAAAAGTTAAGGTCAATAAATCTAATCCTCAAAATATCGGTATTTGATAGAAGATACTAGAATAGTTAATTAGTTGCCAAACAAAATTATTTCAATTATTGTTCAATGGTGCTTATAAATATAATACGGTACAAGTCGGATTGAACTTAAAAAAGTAGATTAGTCGCATATATCATTGTGAGAACCGTCTCAAATTATATTAAAGTCTTTTTCAAAAAATATTAACTATATATTTAACAATGTAATGAAACATTTTAAACGTTAATAGTTATATCTATATATTAGGTTTCTCTTCTAATCATAAACTATAAATTTAAAAATATATTAAATTTTTTAAAATTTAAACTAAATATAGGTGTTTATTTTAGAAATTTTCTTAGTATTTTTTTACTTTTAGACTCGGATCTTGTTCGACCGTTCCAGTAGCTCATGCTATTAGACAGTCCTGATCATATATATTGTACTCCTTAGTAAATTAACATTTAAATTCCTAAATAATAGTCTTAGCAACAACAGAATAATAATTCCTAGCTAATAGTGTTTTGCGTTTTGCGTTTTGCTTAGTTATTGCCTACTGTGGACTCCGTACTCTCTATTTTCAATCAATATTGTAAATCTAGCTTTGGTTTATTGGTTATGAACTTTAAAAACCGAAGATTTTAATGTACCACTTAATAATAAACATTAATTTACCAATCATATTTCTTCCACATTTTTACTAATATTAAATTGGCACATGTAAAATATGTGAAACATGCATTGCAATCGAAATTAACTATGCCGAACCAAATCTATATCTGAACTGAACTGAACCAAATCAAAGTAAAAGCTCTGAATTAATCAAACAAACCTAACCTGAATTAAACCAAAATGTCCATTCGAATGTGAAAGGGTTGGCCGCAATAAAAAAAGTGTTTAGTTTTGTTTATATGAAACTGGACCCAACCATTTCACTTTGTTTCGCGAGTGCCTTCTTTTAATATTATCCCAAACTTTTGACAAATGGGTTTCGCCTTATGATTGTCATGGAAGATATGGAAACGCACACATATAAAATTCAAAAGCTTATAAGTTTACAAACAAACAAAAATAAAGGACCAAACCCAATGGTACAAAAGAAACATCGTTTTTGGGACAATGATTTTCTTTTCTCTAAATTTTGCAAAATATTTAGTTAAATCTAGATTAATATCAGCAATAGTTCATGTGGATTTGGTTTCTAGAATTTTTGTTTTCTTCTAAAACCAATATAATTTAAAATTCCATTAATCTACGTCGCAGATCCGACTAATCCAACGGAAATACGGTATCATACAATTCTAACATATCTTTTTGATTCAGTTAAAAATTCTATTTTGGGACTGGACTGGACTGGACTGGACTGTACTTTAGGCTTTAGCCTTAACGGAGAAGCATATATTGGTAGTGATGCTGATGCCAATTATGGTCCAAGTGAGAGTCCCACAATACTTGATCTTTAAGAAAATGGCAATATTGATCTTTAACATAATTCAGGAGTGATCAATATATATCATGCAAATTAGCATATTGAAGATCTGTGCTTCGTTGAAATCAGACAACTAATCTGAAAGTAGATATTTTAGTCACTTAATTAACAAAGCTTGATCGGTTGTACAATTGGCATGGAATAAATGAACATAAATCTTTTTTTTTTGTAACAAAATGAACATAAATCAATCACACGTTATTAAGCTCTTTTCTGCGTACGGATACCAACTTCGTTAGTTTACATATGATATAGGCAGCTTTTCTTTTGTTTGGAATGATTCGCTCAAAACCCAATTATGTGGAGGAAGTAAGAAACAACAACTCCTCGTCCGAGCTTCTAACTAATCAACTAACTCAATATTTATTATTTTTCTTTGATGAAAGCTCATCATCAAAGAGCTACTAACTATTTATACATATCCCTACTCAATACAGAGCACTATATAAACACTTGACTATCCCCCATTAGTTTCCCATCACAAGTACAAAGCATTTCAGTACACAAACAACAAACTTCTTTTTTTAAATCCCAATTGGAAGAGAGAATGGCGAAAGAGTCCACCACCATTGACGTCGGCGAGCCTAGCACCATAACCAAAAGTTCAAGCCATGTCGTAGTGGACCAGAAGAAGAAGAAGGGATTTGTGGCAGCAGCCGCTGGAGGTGGCTACAAGAGAGGTTTGGCCATATTCGATTTCCTCCTCCGTTTGGCGGCCATAGGAATCACCATCGGTGCTTCCTCAGTCATGTTTACCGCCGAAGAGACTCTTCCCTTCTTTACTCAGTTCTTGCAATTCCAAGCCGGCTACGATGACTTTCCCACATTCCAGTAAGTCGCTTTTCATGTTTTTAACATATGGTTACTTAAATCTTTTTTTTTTGTACATATGAACATATGATTTATTTTTTAACATAAATGAACATAAATCTTTTTTTTTGTAACATATGTACTTAAATGTTTTTAACATATGATTTATTTTAAACTTGTCCGGTCAATGAAAAAAAAAATTATAAATGTAAATCGTTTTTGAAGGTTCTTTGTGATATCCATCGCCATAGTCGCCAGCTATCTCGTCCTTTCACTTCCCTTCTCCATCGTATCTATTGTCCGTCCACTTGCGGTTGTACCCCGGCTCATCCTCCTCATCTCCGACACCGTAATTCCCCCTTTCATATATACACAATTCTATTCTCCAATTTTTATTTAAATTCATCATCTTATTCTTTCTTTTTAATGTATATTTCAAGGTGGTCCTGACGCTTACCACAGCAGCAGCAGCCGCTGCTGCCGCAATTGTCTACCTTGCACATAACGGCAACGCAAACACCAATTGGCTCCCCATTTGTCAGCAGTTTGGAGACTTCTGCCAGGCCACGAGTACTGCTGTTGTAGCCGCCTCTATCTCGGTTGTCTTCTTCGTCCTTCTCATCGTCATCTCAGCCATTGCCCTAAAAAGGCATTAATTTGATATTTGCCACGTGTGAAGATCGAAAAGGATCTATAAGTTATTCATGTGTATGTTTGTGGCGTGTGCTTTGTGTTAACATGAGATGTTAAGTATATGTGGTATCATTATGGTGTGGAAGTGTAACAAGAGTTCATATGTTTGAAGGAAAATTGTCTTGGTTCTCGTTTGATAATTGATAGTATAGCCTAAAAAATTAAATGTGAAATAAAGGCAAAACCCAACAAGAGATTAATCTCAGAGTCATCATAGTGTGCTCAAACTGCTCATAATCGAGGTCAAGTCAGGTCCACCCACTGCCCTTGATCGATTAAGCTCACTATTGTTTCGAGTGAACTTAGAATGTTGTACGGATTGCAGTCTTTTAATTTCCCAACGATCAATCTCCAACGATATCAACGAGCAAATGCAAGATGAGAATCTAAAAACATGCGTGAACCGAAAAAACCATATATAATACTTACCTTTTTGTAATCTTGTAACCAGTTATATAAGACATAAGTAACGAAAGTATTCTAGATTCGTTGTAAATTAATCTAACAGTTGCAAATTGTAATACTAGATTTCCAATTTTGTTAAAGAAAGTTCTAACAAATACCCATAAGTCCTCAACTTGACACATAAGCATAATTTCTACAAAAATCATAGAATCGTTTTAACCATACAAGTATATATGCATTATTCTCTCACGTTGATTTGAATTTAGACCTATTCTTTCTTTTTTATTAATCATACTGAGGTATCCCGACCCCATAGAAATAGTTCAGACTAGTCATGTGTTGCCATATGTTGGTCTCCTGTTCTGATGATACCGAAATATTAATTTCTCAGTGATTGAAATTTAAACCATGTGGCTTCACCGTATAATACTTTTGCCCTCGAGTTAATCACCACCGAGTGACAAGAACCTATTCTTTTTTAACATGTCACATTAATTAAACGAACTAACATTTGGTGTATTTGCATATAATATAAATAGATAATATATCCAGATGTTATAACGAAGAACATCGCCCTGAAGCTCTGTACTTGGCTTAAATCAAAAGGGTAAATAATTGATCAGTGGTAATTGGTGCCGGCGGATATATCAGCTGGTTCATCCTTCTCTTCTAAGCCCAAGAGATCAAGCGATATTGCAACTGAATGATTAATTAATTATGCATGACTAAGTTAATAACCATACGGAAAAATTGTGGTTCACGTGAAAATAACCAACTTGCAAGTACTTAGTCATTCAATTAACAAAGTTTGGTTGTACTATCGGCATGGGATATAATGAACATAATCAAGCTCTCTTGTCTGCGAATGGGTATGCCCACTTCATTAGACTTTACACATGATATTATAACATTTGTTTTTGACTTTAATTGTTAGCTCAAACCCAATTAAGTGGGTAATGGTAAGAAGCAACTACTCCTCTTCCCAGATCCCTAACAAATCAACTAACCTCAATCTTAAACAACTAAAAACCTCGTCATTAGTTAGCTTATTATTAATTGTTCCTAGTCAATCACTACTTTATACAATCACTATATAAACATTTGTCCATCTCCCATTTGTTTCCCACCAGTAGTACGAAGCATTTCAACACACAAACATAGACACACTTTGTCTTTAATATTTAAACCTCAATTGCAAGAGAAAATGGCGAAGGAGTCTACCACCATTGAGGTCGGCGAGCCCAGCACCGTGACCAAAAGTACAAGCCATGTCGTCGTGGACGAGAAGAAGAAGAAGGGCTTTGTGGCAGCCACCGCGGGAGGCGGTTACAAGAGAGGTTTGGCCATATTCGATTTCCTCCTACGTTTGGCGGCCATAGTAACAACGATCACGGCTTCTTCCGTCATGTACACCGCTGAGGAGACTCTTCCCTTCTTTACTCAGTTCTTACAGTTCCAAGCCGGCTACGATGACTTTGCCACATTTCAGTAAGTCCATTTTAACTATCTTAACGTATGATTACTAAGTTACATCATGTTTTTACACAATGAATGCGTATAGTATATCTCTAACTAGAGTGAAACATACGTCTTTACTTTGTAAGCTTGTCCGGTTAGTGACTTAATGAGATATATACATGTAAATCGTTTTTGAAGGTTTTTTGTGATAGCCATAGCCATGGTCGCCAGCTATCTCGTCCTTTCACTTCCTTTCTCCATTGTAACTATTATCCGTCCACTTGCAGCCGCACCCCGGTTGATCCTCCTCATCTCCGATACGGTAGCTTCACTAACAAAACTATTCCAAATTTTATTACAAAATTATAGATTTCATAGAAACTCATCCTCTTCTTATGTTATGGTGAAGGTGGTCGTGACGCTTGCCACATCAGCGGCGGCTGCGGCAGCTGCAATTGTCTACCTTGCACATAACGGCAACCCAAACACCAATTGGCTCCCCATTTGTCAGCAGTTTGGAGACTTCTGCCAAGCCGTGAGCAGCGCAGTTGTAGCCTCTTCTATCGCAGTTGTCTTCTTCATCATTCTCATAGTCATCTCAGCCATTGCCCTAAAAAAGCATTAATTTCTCATTTTCTTTCTTGTAAAGATCGTAACGGACCTATAGATGTTTTTTCTTGTGCTTGTTTGTGAGTATCATGATGTGGGTAAAGTAATTGAAGTTGTTTATGTTTTAATGCAAAGCTTTTGATTCATCTAGAGGCTCTTAAATATTGATTGATAATACTAAAACCTAAAAATAGAAGTTAACGAGACCAAAGACAAAACCCAACAAGTGTTCCAAACCCTAGAACCCCAACAACGACAGTTAAAATATCAAATACCCATTCTACCCTCATCTTCTTCTCTTTCAACTCTCTCTTCTTCTCCATAAACTCTTCGTGTCTCCACTTCGATTCCGCTTCTCTCCTTCTTCCATTGCCCCTCTTACCCTCCATTACACTCCTCAAAATGACCAAACTGTCCTTCCCGTTCAAACTCGTTCCCTCCATCTCCTCCACCTTAAGGCTCACCTCCTTCACGTGCATCTCCTCCTCTCCGCACGTGACCACCGTGATCACACACTCCACCGATCCCACCACCGTCGCGAATTTCGCCTCCACTTCACCGCTTAGCCAGTTCCTCTGCACGGACACCGGTCGGTGACTCGACAGATTCGCCGCACGCTTTCCGACCGGATCGATCACGATCCAGCTCAAAGTCAAATCCTGCTCTAGATCACGACACGTGTCCTCCGTCCACCGTCCTCGCTTGATCGGCGTCTCCACAGTGTCCTTCGCATCAACAAGATCAATCCTCAAGGGCGAGCTAAGGAACCACGCCGTAGTCGTCTCCGTCTTCACGACTCTACTGAGAATCAACTTCCCTCTGTAGTGCAGATCCACGGCGGAGATCAGCTCTGGAAAGGGACGGTCGAGATCAGAAACTGAACCACCAGTGTCAAGAACCGAATACACGTCGGAGAAAAAAGAACGGGGCTCATCGGAGATGGTGGCGGTGGAAGGCCACGTGGACCGGCAGATTTTGGACCAGAGGAGTTCATTGGACGCGAGCTTGTGAAGGAGTGTGGAGGCGCAGGAGAGGGAGGCTAGGGTTGGACCGTCGAGGCGCGTGAGGATGTGAGCCTCTATGATGTCTTGATGGACAGTGGAGATTAAATCCGTTACGGTGGAGGAGGAAGAGTCCGCCATTTTCACGGTGTTGAGTGATTATTTACTAATTGTGAGTGATTATTAGTTTATGATATTTGATTGATTACTGAAGGGGTTTATATAAGAGATTTATATAATGGCAACTTGACCTTTATCTAACGTCATTTCTTTAACTGCCCCCAATATTAATTATTAATAGAAATTAAAACTACATGATTGTAAATGAATTTTTGGGACGAATGTGAACTTTTATATCAGAAAAGTCCTGGCAAAGAATAATTAGCTCAAGCATCCACTACCACATATGCATCCAGTTTCGGCACAACTTGATTATCCTCTGGAAAAGTGTGTACATTCTATTCAAAATATAGGCTTGATGATTATAAGTTGTTTAAGATTTGTTATTGTTTGTCAATTGCCATTTAGAAACAGTCTTAAGATGCTAGTCTGGCGACATGGTTTAATACAATTTAGGTTCTAAATTGTTTATATTTTAGTTGTGTCTTGACGTTATATAATCCAACACATGAAATATCCTCCAAAATTAAGTCATTTATATAGGAAAAATTATAATGGTTGTCTATAAACATAATTTTGATATATGGACGATATGATGCAGGGGAAGAGACAATTAGTCCAATTCTTAATGTATTTGAATATTAGAAACTTTGATCCTCTCTCACATGCCATCAACATTAAAAACACAAAGGTACAGTCGCAAATAGTGATCAAACTGTAGAAAGTGTGGATATAAAAAAAAAACATAGAGTGATGAAGGTCAACTGATCAAATACGTGCAGGCATATGCGACGATGTAATCTGCCAAAACAAACGAGGCAGACAGATACGTGAGAGTGCGGGAAAGGGATGGCCCATGTTGACCTCTTGTACATCTCTTATCGATTACATTATTCTATTCGTATGTTACATCTATGAAAAACCATTTCTCATTTCTATCATCCGTAACTTGAATTAAACAATCAAGGTTGGCGGAATTTTACTAGTAAATATAAGAAAAAGTTCTTTAACAAAAAAAATATAAGAAAAGGATAAAAATGATATATATATATATATATATATTTATATATATGTGTGTTGTGCAGGCAGAACAATGTTTATTCCGTTATAGGCAATTCTAAAATAAGTAAGTGCACGGACATTTTTGAGAGGTAGTAATTACTCCCCGTGAGTCCGTGACCATAGATATGAGATGCGAGACAACAAAAAATACATATAAAAGAGAAATAATGTGTATAGTTCCAGAAACAAAAGGGAATGGACAACGCTCATGATATATATGACAAGAGTTTAAGGGTTCCCTTAAACTGAATTATGTCTAAGATATCACCGTCGATTAGGTTTATGCAGCTTTATGTAATAACCAAAAAGAAAAAGCTGAATGAGAAAAGGAAAGCCCAACAATCATTTACATCAGCATGAATAAACTATTGAAAATAATTTTTAAAAACGTCGTCTTCACATTTATTCAATATATTAAACAATATACTAATATGCATGCAATTAGCTAGTAAACTGCTAATTAAAATGTAACTAGGTAATAACCCGCGCCTTGCGCGGGATGTGATTATTAGTTTCGTTATTTTTAATAAATAGACACTAAATCTGTTTAATCTGGATATTAGTTCGGTTTTAAGTTTTTTTTTTATTTTTAATCTTCTAAAATATAACTATTATTTTAAATTTATACTCCCTCCTTTTCATACTAAGTGTCGTTTTGGGTCTATGCACACGGATTAAGGAAACAATTAATTTTGTATATTTCCTATATAAAAACACAATTACCACTATATCTAACCATATTTCAACCAATAGAAAAATAAATTACTCAATAAAACTAATAAATTTTGAACTGAAAATCGAAAATGACACTTATTTTGTAACGAAAAAATTTCTCTCCAACGACACTTATTCAGAAACGGAGGGAGTATTCATTTTAGTTTATTCGGTTAAAATGTTTGATTTTTTGGTTTTTTTTTCCGGTAAAAACCAAAAATTAATATTATTTGTTTATTTTCATGTTATGAATTTTAGATAGTTGTCATGTCGAACCAATAGTTAATATTATAGTTTCAAACATATAATATTTAAAGAAAAAGAAAAGAAAATTATTATAGACAAATCATTTTACTACAATTTAGTCGGTAGTGAAAGAAGCAATAAGAAAAAATATTTCAACTTAAAAAAAAAATAGATATTTCAGTTGTTGTATGAGTATGTAAAAAGTATATAAAAATAGTTGACAAATATATATAAAGATATTGTTAATTAATATGAAATGACATTTTTGTTCAAAATAATACATGAAAGATAAAATTTAAATTAATTTGAAATAAAAAAGGCTTTGACATTAGTCATTTTTCATATAAAGAAAATAAAGTTGTATCCGTAAATAGGGGTGGGGCCAGATCGAATATATGAGTACTTGGAAGCATTCGTGTCGATTCGATCTTTAGCCACCTTGATATTTGGTGACTCGGATATCCGAAATGTTTTAGAATTTTAAAGAATATCCGATTTGATCCGTAAATAAAATAAAATTTTAAAATAATTGAAAATTTTAATAATAACATTTTATTACAAAAATAAAATATTATTTAACTTTCTAAATTTTAGTACCTAATATATTAAATTTAATTCATAACATATATATATATATATAATTCTTTACATATATATATATATTCATATAGCAGATCAAATTAGATATATGTTCCTAAAATTATTGGTATTTATGATTTGCTTTTTGTTTGGACATTGTATTTTAGTATTTGATTTGTTTCGTAGAGTTGCGGATATCCAAATTATTTGGTTCAAATCAAAATGGATAATGAATAGAATCAAAATTTATGAATATTTTGCTCAACTTTATCCGTAAATAATAAAAGTAATATATATATAGTTTGGCTTTTGATTCGTTATCTATTTTTATTCGAACCGAAAAATCCAGAGTTTTATTGGAACCATGTATGTGAGTTTTATATTAAAAACGCAAAATACATTGTGTGAACACATTTATGAATATAGTGTGAACGCGTTAGCATATTTATTATCAAATCGTTGTGAGGCTGCCACGTGTCTGTTATAGTGTGAATGCATTTATTACAATGCTTCTCTTTTAATATATAAGGGATAAACTAAACTCAAATTTTATTAATTTGGACTATATAGCAATTGGATATTGTTTATGGAAAACCATCTTAAAATTTGAGCAACATTAAAATATATATTATTTTAGGAAACTAAAGACATTAAATTTAGTTAAAGCATATCACTATTTCATCTTAATAGATGATGATATATTGTCTTAATAAATTCCTTGTATATTATTGTTGATATAAATAGCATCTGTAATATATTTATAAATTTAAAACATTTTTAAGAAAAAAATTTCAAATTTTCAGTAAAAAAACATTAACAATTTTTTAACAATGTTGTATGAAACACATTTATATTAATCTTGAGTTTTTATTTGGCGTAAAAGTATTAAATAAAAATTCTTTTGGGATTTTAAACTTAAGATTATAATTCAAATCATTCACTAGCAATAATGTTTCATCAAAGTTTATAATAACAAACGTATCAGCTTTTTATATATAAAAAATGTTTATCGGAGTTTAGTCATAGAAAATGTTATCAGAATTCATTTGCGATATATTAAAATAAACCCACAACATTATTGTATGTGTTTTTTTGTTTCCGGTTCCTACTCTCAACCTAATTTTCCCTTTTCACGGACTATATCCACTGCATATCTTATATATTAAAACAGAAGTCACAACTTTGATTCATTTGTGATTTTTTTTAAAAATGGACCTAATGGACTTATTCATAAAAATTCATACTACATTTTAATTCAGACTAATAATAAATAGAATTTAAAATATTTTAATCATAATATCTTTTGATATCTTTTCATTTTAAATATAAATAAATTTATTTTAAAAGTCTAACAAATCTGTTTGAAAAGATTTTTACAAGATCTTCATTTTCGGATCTTCATTTTCGAAACTATATTTAAATATTTTCACTAATTTCGAAATTAGTTTAAAATATTATTATACATTAATATATTCAGTTATATAAAATGAAAAATAAAAAATCTATAATATTTTTTTTATTATATAATCATAATCAATCATATTAAAATAAAATTATTATATTGAGCTAAATAAAATTATTATATTGAGCTAAATATAATAAAATTGTATTAAATTTATATATTTATATATTTTATTTTCGTAATTATAAAATATTTATGTTCAAAAATAAAATCTAAATGTTGGTAAGATGGGTTAACATTATCAAACTATATAATACATGTATAAAAATTAACATGTATTTCTTTAAAGTTAATAATATAAAATCTTTGTAAATACTTTAATCATAATATATTTTCATTTTAAAATAATATATATATATATATATATATATATATATATTATATTTAAAAAATTCTAATAAATCTGTGTAAAAATATTTAAACAATAACTTAATGTATTTTAAGTTATCGTTTAGAAATGAAAATAAATAAATTATATCATATTTTATCTACTTTATAGTCATGATCATGTTAAAATATGATTATTATACTAAAATAAATATGATAAAATTATATTCAATTGATAAATTTATAAATGTTGTTTTCATAAATATAAACTATTTATTTAAAATATAATATGATGATAGAACGGCTTAACATTAACAAACTATATAATACATGTCTAAAAATTAACATATCTTACACTTTTATATATACAACTAGGGTCGGCCCGCCCTACGGGCGGGATATTAGTTAATTTGATATTCACTAAATGTTCGAATTGAAATTTGTTTTAAGATTCAAGAATTTGGTTATCTGTTATGTGTTACTTATTAGTATGTGGTGGTATAGTTGTTTTTCGATTATTCTTGCTTTGGTATTGTATCAAATTTTTGTCCAATTCATAATTATAGATGTACAAATGTGGATTTTTGATAAAGTTTGATGTTAAGTATTTTCGCGGCCATATATGTACAAAAAGTGACTTTAGCCTAGTGGTTCTAAGAGAAATTACCAGTGCTAGAGGTGCTGGATTCAATTACCCTTAACTGCATTCATTTATTTTGGTCCTAAATATAAAATGGGACACGTGTCACTCCCAGAACGTACGAATTGATGAGGTGGCTTCACGGGAGAGAGGCGAACATTTCTTTATATATATAGATAATAAATTATCTAAAATGAATAAGCATAAAAATATTGGTAAAAAGAAATCCAGTTTTGAAATACAGGTAATAATTTAGCCTAAATTAAATACAAAATATTTTTTAAATATATTTTCTCATGAATATATTAATTTGCTTAATAACTAAATGCAAATACAATAAGATAAATATATAATAAGAAGTGGCAAATATATAAGGTTTAAACAATTAATTAATTATAACATGTAAATTATAAAATTATTGTATTTGAAATAGTTATATAAATATTTAAGTATATGATTAAAATTAAAAATATATACCATTTATGTTCTAAAACAATAATTTATGTATAAAAAAAGTGAAAACAAACACCCGTGCAGTTGCACGGGTTAAAATCTAGTATACAGTTACCCCATTTAGAATTGTATTCTTATATATATCGTCGAGCACTGACGTTGATGAATACATTCATATATATGTCCATACATATATGATCGTTTTTTTTTACTTGTTCGGACGTAAACTGTCTTCTCACTGGTGGAAGTAACTACTCTATTTTATTCGATAGTTTTATTTTGTACATTTTTAGCCTTTACATAAATTTAAAGAGTGGGCCGAATTGTAATTTAATTCAGTTTAACATTGTGTTGATCGACCTTTTTCCCTAATTTTGTAGGCATGGACATTCGATTTTATTCAGGTTTTTAGGTTTTTGGTTTTTCAATTCTAAAAATATAGAACGGTTTAGCTAATATTAATGAAACTCAATTCGGTTTTGATTATGTTATTTCGTTTTTTTTTGTCTATTTCAGAAAACCATGTTAAAAACTAACTAATATCTAATAAATTTTGGTTCCATTTCAGTTTTGGTTCCGGTTCGATTTTGATTTTCTGGATAATCATGTAAAAATAGATATTTTCAGTTTTTAAATTAAATATCGAATCATTTGGATAAATAGAAATATTTTATGGAAAGTTATAGGATAATTTGGATAGTTGTAACTATTTTGGATAAAGTATATTTGGGTAATTCAGGCTGTCAAGTAGATTGATTTATAATTAGTATTTTTACAATATTTAGTAATTTTAAAAGTAAATATATTAATATTTTAGATTCAATTTTTCGTTCGGTTTAGTTTTGGGTTTTTTCGCATGCCTTTCTTCGTTTATGGTTCAAAATTTTAGTGTCTTAGGCGTAGAGGAATACCACTTACTGCAGTGACGATATTGTAGGAAAGGTCATACGAAAAATAGCTCGATACCAGGATGATGAAAAGCTTAACAATTTTCATTCTTGTTACTTTTTCATATTAAAATTGAAAAATAAAAAGGTTGGTCCTAGAAATATAGGAATAGCTCGATAACATATAAACATCTGTTCAGTTTTTCTGGTTCGGCTCTGATTTAATTTTTGGTCCTTGGTCTATATGCACAAACCTTCTTTTCTGTTATAAAATCTTATTTTTCCTATTCGATCGGTTAGTCTTTCCATTAGATTTTTTTTAACGCTGATTTATTATGATATTACAATTATGAGAAAGATTACATAGACGATCCGACAACCGACAATACTACATGCCTTATGAGGATCTACGCCTAACTGCATCACATGAGTCGTCTTACGAAGATATACGTCTGACCGGATTTACTTGCACCATGTTGAAGATCCCTTGTAAGCCTTTCTTTCATAGTTTGTATAATTGTTTAATAAGTCAATTTCTCCGGGAATTGAAATCTAGACCTCCTATAATATACAATCTGCAAGAAATTGTATACCCTGAGATTTGAACACCAGACTTGGGTGTAGAAACCTTTAAACCTTAATCACTAGGCTACCGTGCTTCCACAATCTTTCCATTAGATTTTGTAGTAACTATTCACATATTACCATCTAAACTATTAAAACTGAAGTACATATTTGAAATAGCCCTGATTTTTTTTCAAAATATTTATCAACTTGTGCCACTCAATCTTAATTATCTTTTTTTTATCACGTAACTAAAAAATAAAATTTCAGGGCTGAAGCCCAATAACAGCATGATGATCAACTATTATATGAGCCGATGTAATATCATATAATTTTAAAATTTATTACAAAGCTTTATATTCTGAATATTTTTCAATGTTTACACTATCAAAACGTGTATACAATACACGACCTCTTAATTCATATGCACATATTTTTATATTTTGGTTGTAAGTACTTTGATGCAATAGACAACCGGTCGTGATTTATTTTTATTTTTTGACTAAAGGATTTTACCCTGTCATGTTTTAGTGATTAATTGTCTAAAGTATACCGTTTAAGTAATTCACTGGGTTTTTTTTCCGTATAACCTTTTTTATAAATTATTTTTGGTATATTTTCTCTTATTTATACAAAATTTTAAATATAAGAAAATATTAACTAATCAGACCAAAGGTAGATATTTAAGCATTATATTGTTGTTATATAGTTAACCAGTAATAAGTCAAATCTAACACGTATATTCAATACTCATAATAAACACTAATTTCTATATAAATTTTTCCTAACAAATTCTTAAAATTTCGATTATCACTAATCCTTCCCATTTATCTTCGTTTGATTCACCATTATTTCAAATTTCCTTTTAGTTAGAATTTTCAGCTATATACGATTTAGTTATAAATACTAAAAAATTTCTCCATCAAATGTGGGTGATCAAGAGCCTTCATTATAGGCCATAAAATCCCTAAATATTTAACTTTTAGATACGTAAATAGAAAATTGCATCAATAAAATCATTGAATTGTATTTTTGAAAATGAATATAGTGATGTATGATGTATAGGAACCTACAATATTCAAATAACCAATAACATTTAGTTATATAGTGACACTTCTAAAATATATGATATACTAATTATAAAAAACACATATCAACTTTTTTTAAAAATTCAAAATTAAACGCACGGACTCCTACATATAAACTTTATTTTCTAGATGTTTTCACAAATTTGGAGACTATATTTAACAGGCCTAAGTTAGGGTCCATTTATTAATCGGACAAAAGGTTTGGTCTAAAAAAATCTCATGCGGCTGGTTAAGTTGGGTACTTAACTCTTGTCCACAGCAACGCTAATTTATTTGTAAAGATAATATATAATAACATTCGTCTGTCCGTATGGAGTGGAGTGTATTACTTATTAAGTTTATTGACTATCAAGTTAATTACACACTTAATCACAGCATTTGTTTAAGACATCTGATTTGTGTCAGTATATTCGTCCATTATTCTTGCCATAATTCTCTGTATTTAAAAGCAATCTTTCATCTAAGTGCAATGAACTTGCATACACATCTCATTTCTTTTCTTACAAATATATTGTTACTATTAAATCCAGGTGTGTCAGATACCTACCCAATCAAACTTGGATTCTTTGTCTAATTTTAATTATTACATAAGTTTCACAATCAAAAGTATACAAATACCGTACGTGGATATGTACACAAAGGTACATGCACACTGTACAAATACTTAGACGTAGGTGTACGTAGTGGCATGTGCCTAGTCTAGCTACTTCTACCACAAATATCTTTTTGTCGGGAAGACAAGTTATTTATCCACGAGAAGTATCATATAGCACCAAATCTCCATCAAATTATGATCTCGTTTCAGATGTTTCTAAATTTAAAGTTCGAAACCTATTTCTCCATCAAACTTAATTCGATATTGGTCAAGTCGTTTTTTGGTTTATTTGCGAGACCAAACCAGAAAACTCAAAAAAGTGAACCGAAAACCAATTCGGAACTAAACATTACTTAGATTTGACCTGACACGTGACCCTCTCGGTTTAAACTGTGTCTGGAGTTTCTTGTCATTGGATGTACGATTTCGTGTCTGAAATTGAGAGTAAACAAAGATGAAAAAAAAGATGATGGCTGGCTTTGTCATTGGATGTACGATTCTGGTTGGCGTTTTGGTGATCTTAAGTCTAAAGAAATGGTGGTGAAGAATGTGTTTGTGTTTGATTTGTTGTGAACTTGAATATATTCTCAGCTTTTTTAATAGTCTGATCCATGTGTTTGTGTTTTCTAGTTATGTAAGATAATGATTTTCAAATTTGGATGACTTGAAGTTTTGTGGTCATAGCATCGAAAAGAAACAATTAAGATATCATAAAGAAAGATCAGTACCCACACAAAACTTTGGTTAAAATCAATCTAAATTGGTCTAAACATGTTAAATTAAACAATAATATTAGTATAAATCTACAAAACTTTCTAATTTCTTTTGTTTCGTATATCTATTTTAATAATTCATCACAATAATTTTATAATTAAAAAGTAAAATATCTCATATAAATGTAAAATAAATATAAAATAAATTAATAATTCGTTAACGTCTAAATTTCGCCTAGGCCCGAATAATCTATCTAGATGCTAGTTCTCTATAAAACGCCTAGTTACTGCCTAACAATTTCTTGAACATTGTGTAAAGTACTTTTAACGGAAATGCTTAATTAGTTCAATGTGAATTGCAGTAAAAAGCGTTGACCAAACAAAAAAATTTGAGTCAAAGGCGTTATTTTTGGCTGGTTCCAGATATAAACGGCATAACAAAGGCCCTTTTAATGGTCAAACATACTACAACATAAAAGCATAAACATTGAAAAAACTCTCAAAATCAGTTTTTCGTAATACAAATAATAATAGAAATTGAAACTAAATACAAGATGGTAAAGGAGAAAAAGCTGGACCAATAAAAACTAGTCAACATTTAAATGGCTGTGTGAGAGCTTGCATTTTCTCCTATTTTTGTTTTTGTTTTTGTTTTTTATATCTCATTTTTTTCGTTTTAAGATATAAAATTAAAGTTGTTCAAAAAAAAAAATACTCAACAATAATGATGCTCTTTAAAAGTTTTTATCTATAGTATTTAAGAGCAAGCACATCGGTACTCTTTTATACAAGTTTCTACCTACAAAAATTTATAAAATAAAAAATAGTAGAAAAGAGACATATTAAAACTAGAGGGACGCTTTGTCGTAGAGAGACTTCGTGATAACGGGAAGGTACTGCTAAGCCATTTGTCAATCGCTCATTCACTGAAATTTAGTTCAGTTCTTAAAATTTAATTATTCATCCACTTATCTTTAAAATAATATGAGAGACCTAGTTTTGAGAGACTTATTGCTAATGATGCTCTTAAGGTCATTCACAAAGATACTCTCTTAAGCAATATGTGATCATTAATAAAATAAGAAAAAATAAATAAAAAAGAAAAAAGAACGTGACCGTATAGTCTCTTTAAAAAGTACCTTCAGAATTTTATACTATTATTTTATTTTAATGTGCTGATAATAATTAATTTTAACATCTATAGCTAAATCAGTAGAGGTGAAACAAGTGTAGAATTGATACCGTAGAAAAGTGTCAGAGTTTCTTTATAAAGAGATTGTTATTTTTTTCACTACCTCTCTCCTAATTTTCTTTTAGGTACCGGTTTACATACTCCCATTGCGTGTATTTTAATAGACGAAACAAATTAGTGGAGAGACTGCATTTCCAACTGTCCCTGAGTCCCCTGTCATTGATTCATCTTCTTCTTATTTCTAAATTATAATTAAAAATTCAACTATTATACAGATATTAATATTAAATTAGTTCAGATATTTTCTAGAGTACCTCAACGGTGCTCATGCTCTAGAAAAATTTCTCAAAACTAAAATTAATAATAAATAAGAATAAAATATATAAAAATGAAACAATTGGAGAAAATCTTTCACTTTACAAACTAGAAATTTGAGAAACTCATGTAAATTTTGTTTACTTGTTATTGGTCCATATTTATTTAAATTAGTATTATATTTTATTAATATTTTATCATGAGAAATTTTGTTTATATGAATACTGAGGCTCTAAGAATTACTTATTAGTTAACGCTAGGAAATAATTTTGGTTATGGTGTCAATTTCTTTTCTTCATTGACATAAAGTATTTGGTTTTCTGAGTCATCATACCTTCTACCTCATGTGTACAGTCAAGTCGGTTATGCTCGTGCACACAAAAGTCGGTAATGCTCGTGCGAATCCCAGAGTTTTTTACATCTTTTTGGTGGATTTAATATAACGAAGCTAGAACGTATATTGAAAATGTTCTTCTCAATATTATGAGTTGTATTTAATAGTGACAATATAAAACAGTACTTGTGCATAAAATTTTGAACTTCTTACTTACAAATTCGAAAACAAAACAAATATTTTTGCTTTCATTTAGAAAGTTGGTTGAAAAATCAAACAAAAGTTAAGAACTAGCTGAAATTATTGGAGGATTGTCTTTTTTTTTTTTCTTTTCACGATGAGATACAAAGATAAATCTTAGTACGAATCGGCAAAAGCCGAGTTGCGAATATCGATACAGTGTGGCACACACGTGTTAACATATGAGAAAACACGCTTCCTTGTTCGAGCTTGTCTTACCAGGAAGTCTGCTTTGGTGTTACTGGATCTGCTCTTGTAGACCACTTATCCATCTTGGTAGGACGCCCATACAGTTTTAAACTCGTCAAGTTCAGTTGCAAAGGCCGGCCAGTCTTCAGGTGTAGCGATCATTTTGACTAGCTCTTGAGAGTCAGTAACAAAATAATTGCAGTAACGCTGAAAGCGAAGTAAACATTTCAGAGCCCATATCAAACTTTTTAGTTCAGTATGAAGCGGTGAGATTTGTCTATGGCATCCTTGGAGCCCCAAGATATCTATTGAACCGTCTTGTAGCTGTAGGATCCATCCTACTCCACTAGTGGTTTCATCATTTTTCCATGATCCGTCCACCCTACATATGAATGTAGGTACCTCAATGGGGGTTCTTGGTTCCATGGTGCTTTCACCTGGATCGATCACTTCATTGGCCAAAAACCATGCATTACATTCACGTATCGCCAGATCAATTGTGTCCATAGGTGAGAATTCACGTCCATTAAACAGTTTTTCATTCCGGGCTTTCCATATATACCAAATAATCCAAGGAAAGACTCTAGTTAATTCCTCCATAGTTCCACCTGTATTGGATCTTGAGAGGAGGTAATCCATGTTGGTATAGAGATTTTCTGATGGGAAGACTCCCAGAACCGAAGGAATCGTTGAAAGGGCCCAGCATTGCATAGCGGGAGGGTATGTAAAAATCGTATGGTTAATCGTTTCCTCAGCACAGCCACATCTTGGGCAGCTAGGATCGTTCCCAATGTGTCTTTTGAAAAGTCTTTCATTGACTGAAATTGCCCCCGATAAAATCTGCCACATAAGATAGCAGATTTTTTTCCCGGTTTTGACTTTCCAAATTTTTTCCTTGAGCGGGTTGAGGGAAGGTAGCTGGTTCCTAACTTCAGTATCCTCGTCTGGTTTTGATCTTGCAAGCATATAGCCTGACTTGACCGAGTATTTCCCAGAAGTGGTTAGGTTCCAGCAATATCCATCCCGACCGGGATTTCTCTTGAGATTTAAGCTTCGAACCAACGGTATGTCGTTGGGGTGGAGCAAACTCCTGAGTTTAGAATTGTCCCATTCTTTTTCCACAGGATCGATTAGGTCAGACACTCTCAGGTTCGGATCATAATCATGTGTTATCGTAGGAGGCCTGGCGGTTTCATCCGGTAACCACAGGTCTTGCCAAACCAGTGTATCTTCCCCTGTTCCTATTGTTCGTCTAAGACCTTTAGTGACAAGATCTTTTGCAGCCATCATGCTTCTCCAGCCATAGGATGGTCTTGAAGCTTTTGGTGTTTTGAAAGGATGTGAATTTCTAAAATACCTCCCTTTAAGGACTCTTGTAAGTAAAGAATTTGGGTTGTGTTCCAATCGCCAAAGTTGTTTAGCTAATAAAGCTATATTAAATTCTTCGAGCGATCGGAACCCAATTCCTCCTTCTTTTTTGGAGAGACAGAGTTTGTCCCATGATATCCAATGCATACCTTTTGAGTTAGGGCCAGAGCCCCACCAAAAATTAGATGTCGTACTAGATATCTTTTTACATAGTCCTTTAGGGAGGAGATAGCACGACATTGGGAATGTCGGAATGGCTGCTGCTACAGATTTGATCATAACTTCTTTGCCGGCTCTGGAAAGGTATTTTGCCGTCCATCCATTAACTTTCTTGTGTAGATTGTTTTGGACATAGGCAAAGGCTTGGGTCTTAGAGCCTTGGAGTAGCTCCGGGATGCCTAAATATTTTCCATTGCCGCTTTCAGTTGTAATGCCTAAGATATTCTGCAGGTTTTCCATATTTTCGTGAGGCACTTTTTTACCGAAAGTGATAGCTGATTTCTCAAAATTAATTCTTTGTCCAGAACCACTTCCATACGTGTTTAGCGCGTTGAGGAGGCTGTTGCATTGTTCTGGGACTGCTTTACAGAAGAAGAGGCTGTCATCTGCAAAGAGGAGATGAGATATCGGAGGACTTGCTTGGGCCACTATGAGTCCCGTGATCTGTCCTAAATTTTCAGCTGTTCTTATATTTGCTATCAGAACTTCTATGCAGAGAATGAAAAGGTATGGTGAGAGTGGATCTTCCTGCCGTAATCCTCTAGAGGGAGTTATTTGGCCTGTGGGATTTCCATTTATCAGTACACTATAGGAGACTGATCCGACACATCTCATTATCCAATGGATCCATTTCTCTCTGAATCCCATTTTCCTCATCATAGCTTCTAAAAAATTCCATTCCACTCTATCGTAAGCTTTGCTCATGTCTGTTTTAATGGCCATGAACTCATTCTTACATTTATTATTAGTTCTCAGAGCGTGAAAGGCTTCTTGGGCTAGAAGGATGTTATCTGTGATGGTACGTCTTGCCACAAAGGCAGATTGAGTTTCAGAGATAATGCTCGGCAGATATCTTCGTAGCCTCTGGCATAGAATTTTAGATATAATCTTATAGCACACATTGCAGAAGCTAATCGGCCGGAAATTAGACATATCTCTTGGCCGCTCTGTTTTTGGGATTAGGCAGATATTTGTTCGTTGAGCTGAGGGTCAAAAGAGTCCAAATTAAAGATTGTCCAAAATGCTTTATTATCTAGTAACATAATTTAGTTGATCTATTCTAGTGAAGCTTATGGGACTAGCTAGATCTTCGGAACTCTAGTAACATAATACATAACAATTATTTCCGATACTAGCTAGATCTTCGGAACTCTATTAGAAGACGATTTTGTTTAGATACAAAAACTGCAGAACACACACCATAGAGTTTTTCTTAAACATTAGTAGAAATGATATTTTCGTCTATAATTTTAAACTTTTTATGAGCATTAGACATGGATTTTCGTAGTTGTTTTGGTCAATCTTTGAATCAAAATTGGAAATCGAATAGTTGAAAATAGCTACATTTACTAATACATGGAATCGGATCCAAGAGACGTCAGCTTTAAACTGGCCCAGATCATTTCCGATTGCTCATCACTATTCAATAATGGTTGCCTTATTCTAACCGAATTGCGATTCAAATTAATATTATTATATGATAAGGTATTATTTTAAAGTATATTGCTTGAAAAGTAAAGCTTTACGTCATAGCTTAAAATAAAGATTTTAGTCGTATACGTCGTGTATATATGCATCATATATATAACCTTTGTATATCAAAAGATAGATATTTAGTATTGTAGTAATAAAATACTAGGATAAGACCCGCGCCTTGCGCGGGATTAAGTTAATATTTTTATTATATTTTGGAAAATGAAACAATAGTTTGGCTTCATTTGGATTAATCCGGATATCGGATTGGTTTCGGTTCGGTTCGGTTTTTTTCGGTATTTGGTTAGTAAAATATAACTACTATTCTAAATCCATATTTACTTGGACTTTAGTTTTTCACATACTTTTGAAAGATTTCAACTGGAGGACTAAATTGATCAGCCAATCTTGTTGCTTTAAATCATTAGTGTTTATATATATATATTATTTAGTTTGAATATTCATTAAATAAAAATTCATATACGTTATATTTTATGATCATTTGTAACTTATTATAACAAAAAAATAATCTATTGATCACAAAATTTTCAGAGTGGGAATATTCAAATTTCTAATAATATATAGACGTTTTGAAAAATTCAAATATAACATATAAGAAAAAATATAAATGTTTTTATTATATATTTAATGTGATTTTTTAATATCTTTCAATAATATAAAATTAAAAAAAAACTAAGATACCAAAATTGTTATCAAATATTTATTATTCATAATAATTAATTTTCATATATACGTTAATCATATTAGGTAATTTCGTAGCTTCTAATTAAGGAAAGTACAAAAAAAATTTTGGTAGATTATTTATCAATTCGATAGTTAGTTTAATAAAAAATATAATGTAAGTCAAGATGGACCAACCTATTTTTCTAAGAATAGTATATT
Organism: Brassica napus; assembly: GCF_020379485.1. NCBI lineage: Eukaryota > Viridiplantae > Streptophyta > Magnoliopsida > Brassicales > Brassicaceae > Brassica > Brassica napus. Next base: position 11,911 of record NW_026016915.1, on the reverse strand, counting down.
TTATATAGTCATTTATTAAATGAGAATTTATAATCATACAGTTCTATGATCATTCATATCATTTTATAACTGAATATTTAAATCATCGATAACAAAATTTTCAATGTGAAATCTTTAATAAGTTTATAATTTATAAATGTTTTTGAAAATTCATTGAAAGTTTTAATATTAAAATATTTATGTAATCTTATGGTATATATTATAATCTGTATATATATATAAATATATATGTTTTATTATTAAATGATATTTTTTACTCATATGGTTTTAAAATAATGTGTATCTTCTTATAATATTAAATAAATATTCATCTTAATACAATTTTATGATCATTTATAACTTATTATGACAAAAAAATAATCTATTGATCACAAAATTTTCAGAGTGGGGATCTTCAAATTTCTAATAATTTATAGACGTTTTGAAAAATTCAAAATATAACATATAAAAAAAATTATAAATGTTTTTATTATATATTTAATGTGATTTTTAAATATATTTTAATAATAAGAACTAAGATACAAAAATTGTTATCAAATATTTATTATTCATTATAATTAATTTTCACATATACGTTAATCATATTAGGTAATTTTGTAGCTTTTATTTAAGGAAAGTGCAAAACATTTTTTGGTACGTTATTTATCAATTCGATAGTTAGTTTAATAAAAAGTGTAATATAAGTTAAGATGGACCAACCTATTTTTCTAGGAATAGTATATTTTATATAGTTATTTATTAAATAAGAATTTATAATCATACGGTTCTATGATCGTTCATATCGTTTTATAACAAAATATTTAAATCATCGATAACAAAATTTTCAATCTGAAATCTTTAATAAGTTTATAATTTATAAATTTTCTTGAAAATTCATTGAAAGTTTTAATATTAAAATATTTATGTAATCTTATGGTATATAGTGTTTAATATATATATATATATTTATTTTATTATTAAATGATATTTTTTACTCATATGGTTTTAAAATCATGTGTATCTTCTTATAATAAAAATGTTAAACCATTGATCATTAATTTTAACATAATAATTTTAATAGTTTTAGTCATTTATTGTCGTTTTTAAAAATTCAAAATATAACATATACGAAAAAATCTAAATTTTATTTTTATAGCTAATTTGATTGTTTAATTTATTTTAATAATATAAAATTAAACAAAAAATGATGGAGGAGATATACATTGTTATCAAATCTTTATTATTAAACTCATTAATTGTCATATATATATTAGTCATTTATGGTAATTCCGTAGGTTTTCTTTAAGGAAAGAAAATATCATATCATATCATTATATCATATAGTTTGACCAACTTATGTATCTAACAACATATAAAAATCGAATGTGGACCTACTTATTTTTCAATTGAATGTAATTGACTACCTAATTGAGTGCCACCTATGCATTGGGACCTCTTTTAATTAATACAAAATTGAGGTTACATTTTTCAAATGTTCCTCAATTAATATATAAGGGATGACATTGGGATCATAAAGGGGAACCCAATAATTGCGAAAAGGGAATCAAAATGAGTACAGCAAAGCAAAATACACATAAAGGTAGAGCATATATGATGACCTTCGTGCATTAGTGTCACTTTTCTTCCCTAGCAATTAAGTTCGTATATTTTTGTTTTCTGAAGTTAAAGATTTCTCCTCAAATTTTTTAATTTCTTGGAATTTGTTTGTCTCTTCGCTAAGGACCCATGTTCCTTCTCTGCTATTCTTATTACTGTTTTTTTTTCTCTTTGAGCAAAAAAAAACTATTTTCTCTGTTTTAAAATATACATTTTAAAATTCCACACATATATATAAAATATTTAAATTTGATTAGAAATATATTATTTTGTGACTATTTATTTTCTACAATTTGAAATCAATAGAAATTTAATCAGTAAAATATTGTTTTTACAATTTATGATTTATTATCTTATTATGTAAACAAAAGCATATAAAACGTAGAAAAAAAAATATTTTTTGAAATATTTTTTACAGAAGATATATTTTCTAAAAAAGAAAAATTATATTATATTCATTCGTTTTGTATATATTAAGATAACATTCATTTGTCAATAGTTGTTGTGGTTCATCGAAAAAATAAGTTTTTTAAGTCAACTGACATAAATCTAAACCTTCAAGAAAACTTTAACTATTTTCCGATAAAGACTTCAACAAAATTTAAATGTGTAGTTAAATATTCAGGCAGAAATTTATAAGAATTTTCTGATAAACTGATCATTAAAATGTCAAATATAACTAAAATTCTGTTTCTCTTGATTTTAGTTTTAGAAAAAATTTTGTTTTTGATAATTTAAAATTTGGTTTTACCTTTTTGTAGAGAGTCCAATCAATGTAAATAGTTTATCTCATTAAAAATTAAATACAAATAGCAAAAGTGATTTCATCTTATTACCGAAAACTCAAACATTGTTAATAATTTTTCATAACAAAAATTAAACCAAAGAAGCCGAATGTCTATCAAATGTTCATTTACCAAAGCCAACAGTTCGTGGGTTCGAAGAAATTTCTCACTATTTATTGTGCTAAGCTTTCTAACCCTTATAAACCAATTTTACTACGTAAGGTAAGTGTCATACTAGTGGAGAAAACATTAATGTCAGAAGTAGAAGTGAGAAGAAGGGTTTACCTGAAAGAACGAATCTACTTGGAAATTGAGAAAGTTTCGCGGCCATCGAGGATGAGGTACCAAAACAAGTTGTCGACAATAGATATGACGTATTTTGTTGAACATAGGTCGTTACACTTATTTGTCCAAGTTGTTAAGTTGCATTTCTTTATCACCAACCTAAGTTGTACTACCGAATGAAGAATTGATCTCATATCAGGAACGACCCGTGTTTGGTTATATCTGGTAATGAAATTATTGGACCTCTAACAAAGGCAAAAACAAAAAACTGGTAATGACTAATGAGACTGGAGCATTTCATGTTTTGTTTTTGTTGAAACCATTAAAATATTTTTTATGAAGTTTAATTTTATATATTTATGGCCTATATATGTAGATTATAAACTGAAACTCAAAGTAACCAACAGAAATTTTTGAAAAAAAGCTAAAATATGTTAATTGCGGTTACAGTTTTAATGCAGTTGTAGTTGAAATTTTTTTTTTTTGGTCGTCCAGTTGTAGTTGGAATAAAAAGGCTAAAATTAAAGTTTTATATAGATCCACACAGTAAATCATTGAACAATTAACTCAGTATTAATCTTTTTATATCTATAGAGCTTCAGACCGATGTTGATAATCGCCTCCCGTCATCAGTGCTAGAACTCCGGAAAATGAAGACACAATTTTTTGGGTGGACAGTTCACTGATCGAGTTTAGCAACATCAGATAAATCACCATATACAAATACATATATTTTCGAAGTAACATGATTGTTTTTTTTTCCTTAAAAGAGAAACACATTAGGTATTCTAAAAATATTTATCACAAAATAGCACACAGATATCAAAAGAATAAATAAGTTATTTACAAAGTAAATGATAATTATACATTTACTTTACAGATATATTAAATAAATGATTATTTTTTTAAAAAATCAATTAATTTCAGAAAAATATTCTAAATATTTTTTTTAAAGTTTAGGAATACCTTCAAATATATATATATATATATATATATATATGATATCTTCCTAAATTTGAGTACTAAAATTATTTTCTGTGAATAACTATAACATATGTAAAAAATTAGTAATATATTGATAAATATGTATAATATATTTTTAAAAATAGGAAATTTTTCATAAATGTGTATTTGCAATTAGATTATTAAATGTATATTTTGAGAAGACCTTCATTTATATATCTCTATAAATAACTTACTGAATTTGAATTATATGTTTATTAAATAAAATATTCTTAAATATTTATAACATCTTCCTAAAGTTTTTGGATTTTTTTTATAAATTTGATATTTAAATTTTATAAAAATATTAAATATATATATTTAAAAGCATTTTCATAAATTTTTGAGAGGTTATACATGGAGTAACATTTTTATAAATATGCATATAAGTCAAATTCAAGAATATGACATACACATTTAGGAAGAACTTCTTAAATATACATACAAATTATATTTAACAAGTCTATTTGCATATTTATGAAGACATTCTTGAATTTGGGAAAAAAATTACACATTGATCAGGAATATATTTACACATTCACCAATGTCTTACTTAATTCTTTTTAAGAAAAAAAAATGTTTTCAAAAAGTAATTAATTTTTTGTTTGAAAAAAAAATAAAATTTCTTTTTGAATTTAAAATATGTATTTATGTGATATATTTAATAATTAATTAATTAAAGTTATAAATGATAATATAATTGTCTTTTAATAAAATATATTTTTTCACTTTAATTTTTGAGTGCTATTTTGAAAACAAAATAAAGCTATTTGGAAGATTTGCCTTTTAAATATATATATATTCTACTTGCTAGTTAAGTGTTATAAGTTTTCTGAAAAGATTTAGGACCTTGTATTGGTAATTTCTCACCTAAGTTTTAAAGACATTATTGCGTTAATGTTTTAAACATATAAAAAGAGCCCATAAAAGTTTCTAAGAAAAAAAATATTATTAATAATTTATTTATTATTTATTTTTGAAAAATATAACCAATTATTAGCTGACATATATGTATGTTGTTCAGAAAGCAGTATTATTAATTTGTTATTCAAGAATCTTTATCTTTCCTCTTTCTTGACCCTACATTATTTTCTATTTTTTTATTTTTACAAACTGTGTTAGTAACTTCTAGTTAATCATGCTTTTATATCCAAAAAAAGCAGATGATATTCCGTTGAAAATTTCTCAAATTTTAAAATAATCGTTAATAGATAGTAATATTAATTTATATTCATATTTAAACATCAAATGTTATTATTAATTTATTATGAGGGGATTTGGTTAGAGATTATCTCACCTTACATACTTCTTATTCAAGCCTCTAATATAGATTATTCAACCTATAATCTTGAAATTTGTAATCAAATGTTATGGCTAACAGAACTTAGTCCCAGTGTTAATTGACATAACAAAAACATTCAATCTGTATATTAAAACATTAACTTGGACAATATTTTTTAAAAAACCTTTTGAGTTTAGAAATTAGCATTTGACTAGGAAATATATATAGCCTAATAACTTGTGACTATTCAAATTCAAATTTAGAATAGTATTATAATAAAAATCTCATGACAGATTGTGATAAATATGTCAGAAAAGGAAACAATGAGGACAAAGTAGTCGGAATGACATAAAAACAAAAAGCAAGTAACAAATTAGAAAAGTTTGTTTTGGGTTTACGTAATACGTTATACATTTACGAATATATATTCTTGTTTTATTTTATGTTTGTTTGTGGGAGGAGAATGTGAGGAGAGTATTGAAACACGACTGAAGTGAGAAGAAACAGACAATTGAAGACAGATCTTATCTCGATCCCTCCCACGACTCTTCTCTTTGGAAACACAAAGCTATGTGTTCTTAACCAGACAATTTAAGTAATTATTATTATCCTGACCAATTGTTTTATCATTTTACATAAAATAGCCAGAGACACACAATTTCCGAATATTTATGAACAATACGTAAACATTAAAGAGATGTGTCATGCACGTGATGAAAAAGAACTAAATAAGGAAAGGCTGTACATAGAAGTCTTCTTGGTTAAGAGACAAAATATCTTTTCTAGGCGTTGGTCCATGTATCTGCCTTTCTTTTCCTTTTCCCTGTTAGTTTTCAATATATCTCTATCCTTACTATTTCTGGAATCATAAAATTCTTTCTACTCTATTAAATTGTAGAAAGGTATAACGAAAATTAATGAATACTATTGTATGGAAACTATATGTAAAACCATAAAATAGAAGAAACCTATGTCTAAATTGTAATGATGTTTACTCGTAATACAAATGTCGGTATGTCAAAATCTAACATAATCAAGAATGAGATAGTTGGATGATTTGTTGGGTGGTGAATGGAATGCACGTGCTTGAGAAGTTAGTAGTAAGCTAGAAAATGGAGGATAATGCGATAACATGTGCCTGATCCCGACAAAACACGTCTCACATGTATATATAGATATGTTACATATATAATATGTACAGAAAACCAAAATGTGAAATCTAGACACCCTAAAATACCAGGAGATAACGATCCCTAATGTTTGTATATGATATTTATATGGCCAAAAAACACCCACCTTAGCATATTTTCTGTGTCCTTGAATACGGTGGACTTTGTACATTTAGATCAGGAGTATTATTCCATATTCATGGATGTCATATATGAAATTTATATGTCCAACTTTATGCACTAATTTATATTTTACATATAATCACTCTAGAAACGCATACGCATATCTTACATACACTTGATCATAGAATTATAGATGATTTTCTCTTTCTTTGAAACATATATTTATACATATATAAATAGAGGCAGATACATGTAACCTCAGCATTGGTATCTCAAAAAATATTTGCCATCTCTCTCTCTCTCTCTCTCATCACAATTCGTCGTCTGTTTCTCTCTCATTCAAATGTCAATAAACCAATACTCAAGCGATTTCAACTACCACTCTCTCATGTGGCAACAACAGCACCACCGCCACCACCACCATCAAAACGACGTCGCGGAGGAAAAAGAAGCTCTTTTCGAGAAACCCTTAACCCCAAGTGACGTCGGAAAACTCAACCGCCTCGTCATCCCAAAACAGCACGCCGAGAGATACTTCCCTCTCGCAGCAGCCACCGCAGACGCGATGGAGAAGGGATTACTTCTCTGCTTCGAGGACGAGGAAGGTAAGCCATGGAGATTCAGATACTCGTATTGGAACAGTAGCCAGAGTTATGTCTTGACCAAAGGATGGAGCAGATACGTCAAGGAGAAGCAGCTCGACGCCGGTGACGTCATTCTCTTCCACCGCCACCGTGTTGACGGAGGAAGATTCTTCATTGGCTGGAGAAGACGCGGCAACTCTTCCTCCTCTTCCGACTCTTATCGCCATCTTCAGTCCAATGCCTCGCTCCAATATTATCCTCATGCAGGTACCCTTTTAATCAATTAATTATTGACATTAAATTTAATATTTTAGTTCTTTATAATTATAACAAGGAGATTTTTTCGGACAGAAGTCCTGAAATCCAAACTTACTCCAGAATCTGGGAAAATCGGATTATTTAACATAAAAAATATCAATACTAACTACAATTATAATCTCAGTGAAACTCAAACCATATAGTAATATTTGTAACATTTATTAAATTAGGAAGAAAAGTCCATTTTGTCGCTTCTAGTTTTTGTCAACGAATAAATTCATTTTCCATGCATATTGGGTATATAACAAATTAAAACTTAACGAGTCATTTTGAGTTAAAAGTAACAAAGCAAAATTTAAAGTGAAAATATATTTTCATGTAATGTTTGAAGTTACGTGAACAACAACTGAAAAACGCTTTATAGTGTTTGGGGTTTGTAATGAGCGCGTGAGAGGGATAGACGCTCTATCTTTAAAGAAGTAAAAATAAAGAACCCGATGGAAGCCCATAGAAACAGAATCGGATTCGTATTTATCAACATTGCGTGACATTTGTTTCGTATCCTTACAGCTGCTCTTTATCCATTTTCATTTCCACTACACATATTTATATCTTATACATCCGTGTATCTGCGCAACATATTTAATCGGTATCCTGGACCGTAACCAAAATGGCATGCACTCACTCGCTATATGTTCCGGATGTATGCATTTACTAAAATTCGATCTAAAAAATCAGTTGAGTCCAAAACCCATCATTCAACATAACCTAGTGTATATATAATTGTTTCATGTGATGTGAATGAGGACATAACGTTTTGCACTACAAATGTAATTCGGATATAATATGCCCATATATCTAAACGTGACGTGTCGTTGTGGTAAAGCTTGTCATCTGCGTACCAAAATGGGGAAAACTTTCCCAAAAAAGCCGTGTTTCCAGTTCCTTTGGAAAATTTCATGTCAAAGTGTATGTTGTTATCCATAAAAGATTCCTCAAGTTTGTTGTTGTAAAAAGAGAGATTCCTCAATTTTTTGTTACGCCAGGAGTTCAAGCGGTGGAGAGCCAGAGAGGGAATTCGAAGACATTAAGACTGTTCGGAGTGAACATGGAGTGTCAGCTAGACTCCGACTTGCCCGATCCATCTACACCAGACGGTTCCACCATATGTCCGACCAGTCACGACCAGTTTCATCTCTACCCTCAACAAGACTATCCTCCTCCGTACTACATGGTACGTTTCAATATAGTATATTATTTTAAGTAATAAATATTTTCGTTTTGTTAAAGTCTAAGTAGAGTAGTTAAACTTAAACATCAAAGCAAATGTCAGTATCATTCAAACCGACATTTTATGTTTCTCGTTCACGCGTTTGCATAGTCAGAATGTCAGATCGTTATTCGAGTTGGTTTGACCTTTTCTCCATTTATAATTGCCATGACGTTACTCTATCTCAGTGTCCTTTAATTCTGTGCACATAAAGTTTTCTCGAATTAATGGTGTGATTATTTTTCTTAATACTGAAAGTAAGAAAATGAACAACTTAAATAAATAGCCTTTTTTTGGGGGGGGGGGGGGGAGGGGTGGGGGGAGGAGGAAGTACAGAAGAAAATCATGAAGTACTGTACCGTAAACCTATCACGCCGACCAGTCTTTGTAATCTTATCCTAGAAAAAGTGCGGTCCATTATTGTTAACATCCATCCCGTACCGCACCGCAGTTAACAGTAACAAAAATCTCTGCATATACCATATATCTATATATTTTTATAACTGTCAGAACCGCACCGCAGTCAAACCGTTTGTCCCGCACCGCTCAAACCGCAGTCACCATTCGGAACCAAAATTTTGTTACTGTTAACTGCGGTGCGGAACGGTTGTAAATATTCGAAGCCATTATTATTGCTACTATTATTGTAATATTAACTAGTATTTGTTACAGTTGTGCATGCACGTTTTCCATTTATATCATATGCTTTTTAGTCTTCACAGACATTAATTTTGACAATTCCGTCAAACTTTTCTTCTATACCTAATCTTTATACATGATGTGTCTATTTTACGTGTTTGAGTTGATGTATATAGACACATCTTTTATTGGTTTTTAGCACCGTGACAATATATCTACTCTTTGACAACGAAACTATTTGGTGTTTGGACCCATATCATGAGATGCTGCCCAAATAATAAAAGACTATCATATTTCGGGAGATTATTTGCATCTAACACCTAATATATCTTTATGTTGACTCAGCACATGTATAGTGACTATAGTCCAAGAAAATAGAAAGTCTAGATTTATTTGATACTCTTGCAAGGAAGTAAGTTGTATATAAAATAATATATTTTTTGTTTTGCAGGACATAAGTTTCACAGGAGATGTGCACCAGACGAGAAGCCCACAAGGATAAAAAAATAGTTCAGATCTGGTCCCTGTCATGTTTTAGTTGTTGATCCCTTACTTTTACAAGGTTCATTTTGTATTATCTAAAGCAAAATCGTATTGATTCTTCGTTAACCTTGCTCAGTTTTCACTCTCTTCTTTTTATTCCTATATATGTATTTGATTCTTTTCTATACATTAGTTAACAATTGTATAGAGTTCAAAGCTCTCTCTATTCTAGAATTACATTTATATACATATTAAGGAAAAATGATTCACCTAAATCAGATATATGTCACAACTTGTAAACAATAAATTAAGTCCTTTCTAAAAAAAACCCTTGTAAACAATATTAATGTATTTCTAACTACACGACCTTTATAGTTAATATGACACACTTATCAACAAATACGTACCAGATCATTAATACCATAATTCGTACCTTTTCATTGATGTAATTAAAAGTGGACCAAACGTCAGAATCCGACATATCAATATTAAAAATCAACCTTTTACAAGAAATACCGAAATGATTCTACATTTATAATCTATCTTTGCAACCACAAATATATGGTTCTGGTGTCAATAATATAACCTTTATTAATTGATACATAATTTTATGTTAACTATTATGATATGTTAGTATTGTATAAATATGTGGTCATGTGATAATATACATATACTTAGTATAACTGACAATTATTTTCCATATATAAATTTTCAATTGCATAGCGGAAAATATCGACCAATTAGCTTATACATTATATCAATGATGTTTCAAATACAATATACTAGGTAATATAACCCGCGCTTTGCGAGGAATGTGATTATTATTAAATCGTTTAATCTAGATATTGGTTCGGTTTTAAATTTTTTTTTTTTTTTAATCTTCTAAAATATAACTATTATTTTAAATTAATATTATTTTTAGTTTATTCGGGTTAAAAATTTTATTTTTACTGCGGTAAAAATCAAAAATTAATATTATTTTTATTTTCATGATATGAATTTTAGATAATCGTCGTGTCGAACCAATAGTTTCATATCATAGTCTCTAAACAGATAATAATTAAGAAAAAGAAAAGAAAATTATTAAGACAAATATTTTACTACAATTTGGTCTGTTGTAGTGAAAGAAGCATTAAGAAAAAATATTTCAACTTTCAAAAAAATTAGATACTTCAGTTGTGGTGAATACTTAGTTATAAGGTGCTCACATCAAGGTGCACATGTATGTGTATGTAAAAAATATATAAAATAGTTGAAAAATATATAAAGATATTGTTAATTAAATTAAATGATATTTTGTTCAAAATAATACATGAAAGATAAAATTAAAATTAATTTAAAATAAAAAGGCCTTGACATTAGTCATTTTTTCATATAAAGAAAATAAAATTGTATATGTAAATAGGGGTGCGCACAGATCGAATATTTGGGTATTTGGAAGCATTTGTGTCGATTCGATCTTTAGCCACCTAGATATTGGGTGATTTAGATATCCGAAATGTTTTAGAATTTTAAAGAATATCCGATTTGATCCGATAATAAAGAAAATTTAAAAATAATTGAAAATTTTAATGATAACATTTTATTAAAAAAATAAAACATTATTTAATTTTTTTTAATTCAAGTACCTAATATAATAAATTTAATCATAATATATTTTTAAAACTGATATAAAGTATAATATATATATATATAAATATTTACATATATGATATATGCATATAACATATCGAATTAGATATCTGTTCCTACAAATATTGGTATTTGAGTATTTGATTTGTTTTGTATAGTTACGGATATCCAGATTTTTTGGTTCAAATCAAAACGGATAACGAATCGATCAAAATTTATGAATATTTTGCTCAACTTTATATGTAAACATTAAAAATAATATATATATAGTTTGGCTTTGATTCGTTATCTACTTTTATTCGAATTGAAAAATTTAGAGTTTTATTAGAACATGTATGTGAGTGTTATATTAAAAAAATGCAAAGTACATAGTGTAAACACATTTATGAATATAGTGCGAACGCGTTGTATACTCATTATTAAATCATTGTGAAGATGACACGTATCTATTATAGTGTGATGTATTTATTATAAATGCTTCTCTTTTAATATATAATAGATATTAAATTTTGAAAACTACCTTATCTTAAATTAATTATGAATTGTCTTTAACAATTACTAAAAGAAAATTTCGTAACTAAGTAGGGTTTTCATGATTTTCAGAAAGAGAAATTTATCTGTACAAAAAATCATTAAAAGAGCAATTATCTTTGATTCTACCCTGAGCTAAGTTACTAATCGAATCAAACACGATCACACACAATACAGATTTTTTTAAAACGAGAACTCTTGCCATTTTTTTGGGTAATAGCATAATTATCCAATACAGATTTACGAGTACTTTATCGTCCAAGGGGATATTC
>NW_026016914.1:0-40350 GCF_020379485.1 Brassica napus | reverse complement strand
GGACATCGCGACAATCTCTACCGCCGAGTAAGAACACTCGCGGCATGAAACAGAACTACGAGATGCTTGATCCTCGAAAGGGGTACGTAGGCAGTCGTCAAAAAGACGAAATGAGCTATCACCCTCTCTAAAAAAGGGGGGGGGGGAGTGAGTGCGTATACTCGTATACTCCCACTTAGAAAATCTTCATTAGTAATCGAGTTTTTAGGAACTTCAAAAACTTTACATAATATATGTTGTCCTTTTTATCGAAAACGTTTACGCTTCAGTAAAACACAAGAAACTTTCAGGACACGCCCTGAAAATGTTAAGACTCTTGTCTGCGGCCCCTTCCGACCCAAAAAATCATAAAGATTATCATCTTTCAAACACACAAAATACATGTACAATCCTCGAAATAACTGCGAGACGTCGCAAAGTTAAAATTCGAGGATAATACTAACAAATTGTCCGAACGCGACCCAAAAACTTACACCTCGTTCTTCGATTGGCCCCGACGAACACGCTAGCCGTCTTAAACAAACGCAATTCGATCACTCTTTTGATCTTCAAAACGTCCAGCACAAGGACAAAAGCGCGCTACAACAAAAATCCGAAATTTTGGTTTAGCACTTCCAGTTGACTCTGAGAAATACGGCCATCTAGGCCTAAGCAAAATCCAAATTCAAAAGGCCACACTCGGCCGAAAACAGATAAAACGATAATCAAACTCAACCATCAATACAAAGGATCAGTCCATCCAAACAGGATCCTCTACGATCGGCTCTCCATCTTCCTCAGCGTCAAGCGACCCTCGACCACTGCTCCGCCCAGTGACATAGACAGTGGACAAGGAGGTATCTTCAAAGAAGCCTCCATAGCATTATCAATCGATGAGCTGAAACGAGATCGATGAGCCTCGACCGCCGCACGTAGGAAAAGGAGGAATGGGGTTGTGTACTGCAAAATGAACGTAGTACAGATATGGAAGAATTAAAAAAACGGGTAGTATGAAAGCAACGAGTGATCATTCAGCATGTTACCTCCTGCCCCCCACAGTCGCATAAACGAGGGAAGGCACTCCACGGCGACCGAGGCTTGGTCCAATCTAACGTAGAAGAAATAACTCTTCCATCCACAACCGCCCTGAGGAAATCCCTTCAGGACTTCCATATGAGTACGTGACCTTAAACCATACAGACGATCGGTCCCAACTCGAGACAGGGTAAGGAAGGCTTCGAGATAATCAGCGGTGAGCTCCATCCCTCGCTCATATCCCAAGACTAGCAATCCGACAAGATGCTTTATACTGCGGGGAGAAATCTTACTTATCGAAACTTCCAAACGGTTCAGGAACTCTACTATAACCAACGGAATGGGAAACCACAGGCGAGCATGCATCAGATGCTCCTCGTACAAAGTAAAAAAACCTTCGGGAGGTTCGGCAGCTCTCTCCCCCTCGAGGGGTAATCGAAAATCCATGTTTTCCGGAACGTGACAGAAGCTACGTACGGTCCCGAGGAACGGAAGAGTACACCTGCTCGGTCTCCCAACGACCCTTTCCGAAAAAGGTCTCATGGGAAACCACGGCTTGGGAGGCGGCTCTTCCACGTTGCACATATCCACCCAATATGCGTCGGCCTCGGTAGGGTCGACGGAGTGTGCCACGAACTCGATCTCTCGGAAAACCTCACCGTGTCCGTAACGGACGGTTCCGCGATTGAAGATAGTATGCCGAGCGTTTGCCAAAATCCCTTGAGACATTCTTGACAAGGAGGAAAAGGAAAAGTCTCAATGATAGAGAGAGAAAGTTGAAAGAACCTTTTCACTCTTAAACTTTGAGAAGATAATGGAATGAAAATCTAGAAACAAGTTACCTCCCTTCTTATAGGCATGAGGATTTACTATTCAAGCTCGGACTTTCGGATAATATTCCATCCAACACGCCTAACTTACCAAACATGCCTAACCGCACGCTAGGATCCTACGACGCATGATCCTAACGGGCTGGCGGGCTAACTGTTGGGGTTAAAAACAGTCACGACGGAATTACCACTCGAAAATCCTCGGAGATCGCATTTCCGAAAGAGATAGTAAAAAGAAGGATACAACTTTCGTAAAATATAACCAATACGAAGTTTTTACGAAGAAGTATCCTTGAGATACAAACCGAACAAACCAAGCTCGGTCACCACTCATACACGCCGTCCGGTCGCTATGCAGCAACCAAATCCGAGCCAAGCTCGATCGCTACGTAGCGACCGAGCGGGACGATCGCTCGGTCGCTACGTAGCGACCTAACTCAAGCCAAAGCTCGGTCGCTACGTAGCGACCGAGCGCTCATCCCGCTCGGTCGCTACGTAGCGACCGGGCTTGAGCCGAAGTTCGGTCGCTGTGTAGCGATTGAACTCTTCCGGACATCGACAGACATCAATCCATGCATTCTCGTCAAGCTCAGTCCACGTTTTCCGCTATTCGAACTCATCGATCAAACTTCGCGGATGAGAAACCGCGGAAAATTCGTAGTAAACGTGCCGAGTCGGAAGACGGCCCAAAAGGACCTAAAACACGACTCGAGGCCCATCCTTCGATTTCCTAACCCAAAGCCTGTAAACCGCAGCACGGTTTACGCTTGGCCCACAAGGAAAGATAAATGTCTTCCGCGGATAAATACGGAAGTTTTGAAGATAATTGTGAAGATCGGGAAAAATGGAATATCTCCATTTTTATGCTATGACGGCTTAAGGGCAGAAGAGTAAAAGCGTAAACCGACCTTGGAGCTAGTATATAAGGAGTCCTAGGCGAGGAGCATGAAGAAGAACTTTTTCAGAGCAAACTTAGCACTTAGAGTAATTTAGGCAATTTTCCGTTTTTGTTATTTCGAGCTGCGACTCAATTAGGTTTAGCCGTCTTAGGGTTGCTAGAACTAGGAATCTCGCCGACAGCTCTCGAGCCCAGGCTTATACCTTGTTGTAAACGCTCATACGCAAATTCGGAATAAGATCTTCTTTGCTCTCTTTTTCGATTTCTTATTCTTTATCGTTGTTATTCTCGTGTCCTGATTGCTTGACGTGTGGTAATTAGAAGATATCCGGGTCCTTTGGGAAATTAGGGTTTTCCTAGTTTCCTTATTTAAACGGAAATCGACAGTGCGAATTTCGGTTCCCACACAGCTCGATAACATAAGACGAAAAAAGATACATAAAAGGTTTTTGATTGATTTCGGACTGAACCTTGTTAAAGGCTGCCTACGTACCTCTTTCGAGGATCAAGCCGAACGTAGTTCAATTGATAGAGCTGGACAAGAGACCGAACTGCCTGGGCGAGTTCGTCTAGTAATTGAGTGCCAGTCATAGAAACCAAACTTGTCGAGAATAAAGCCTAAAGTTTCTAAGTGCAGAGAATTCCGAATCTAAAAAGTTCTCCTATGATCCTCGCCTAGGACTCCTTATATACTAGCTCCAAGGTCGGTTTACTCTCTTACTCTTCTGCCCTTAAGCCGTCATAGCATAAAAATGGAGATATTCCATTTTTCCCGATTTTCACAATTATCTTCAAAACTTCCGTATTTATCCGCGGAAACTTGACATTTATCCTTTCTTGTGGACCAAGCGTAAACCATGCTGTGGTTAATGGGCTTTTGGTTAAGAAATCGCAGGATGGGCCTCGAGTCGTGTTTTAGGTCCCTTTGGGCCGTCTTCCGACTCGAAGCGTTTACTACGATTTCTTTCGACAAAGAAAGAACTTTCCGCGGTTTCTAATCCGTGAAGTTTGATCGATGATTTAGAATAGCGGAAAACATAGACTGAGCTCGCTATGGTCTTCGGAAGATAACATTCGAAGGTTTGACGAGAATGCATGTACTGGTGTCGTACCGATGTTCGGAAGAGCTAGGTCACTACGCAGCGACCGAACTTTGGCTCGAGCCCGGTCGCTACGTAGAGACCGAGCGGAACGAGCGCTCGATCGCTATGTAGCGACCAAGCTTGGCCGAGCTCGGTCGCTACGTAGCGACCGAGCGAGACGGACGCAGCGACCGAGCGAGACGGGCTCTCGGTCCCTACGTAGCGACCGAGCTTGGCTCGAGCTTGGTCCCTTCGTAGCGACCGAGCGGGACGGACGCTCGGTCGCTACGCAGCGACCGAGCTTGGCTCGAGCTCGGTCGCTACGTAGCGACCGAGCTGTGTGCATGCTTGGTCGCCGCGTATCGATCGAGCTTGGCTTGTCCGCGGTCTGATTTCCGTACTCGAGCTTGTCCGCGCCGATTTGGATACTTGTCTGTTGCCTTCGGACAATCGGTATTTAGTGGTTCGATTGAGATTTGGACGATATTTTACTGCAAGGCTCTTCGTAAAGATATCTTTACGAAGATTACTTTTCGTAAAAACGTTTGTGCTGATTTTTACGGACTTTCAGATATTGATTCCGTCGTGACCGATTTTGACCCCAACAACGGACCAGGGTATAGAACAGGGAGGTTTTCACGATTTGCAGAGCTTAGTATCGCAAAAACACTGTTCTCTAACCTCTCTGAATTTCCAGGAACAATCGGCATGGCTTTTGATGGGGATATAGAGATATTGTTTAGGTTTTTTCTAGAGAGATAAAGGCGTAAGAAAGGGTATTAGAGAGGGCACTATATATAGAGAAACATAGAACGTGAAACGGCGGGAATTAAAATTTCTCAAAATTCATTTATCTTATTTCCCGCCAAACGACAACATTTAACAAACATGGCATCCGAGTTATATAGCCTATTACGGCTGATTTAATATTTGGGATTTAGGGTTTAGGGTTTAGGGTTTAGAGTTTAGGTTTGTTTATTTAGGGATTTAAATATAACAAATAACATAAATTTAGTCTTAAAATGCGTTGTATATAGTTTAGGAGAGTTGTATTATGAGCACACTCTATATCTACATGTAAGGTTTTAAGTAACTGCAAGACAACATATACCTCAAGATCATGATCGATTCTAAACTCGTTAATTCAATAAATAAGAGACATTCGGTTGATTATATATTCACTTATTAGGGAATGTTATAACATTTTGAAGTATAAACATATCAATTATTTTAATTCAGGGTATGGTTTAAAGTATGGCTGACTTTTATCTACCTTAACGGATGCTTTATGAAGACGAATCTGCTGACTTATTAAATATTTTCCTATCTTAGGGTATGGTTTGAGGTTTGGCTGAGCTATATCTACCTTAACGGCTGTTTTATGAAGACGAATCGGCTGACTTATTAAATATTTTCCTATTTTAGGGTATGGTTTGAGGTTTGGCTGAGCTATATCTAACGTAACAGCTGCGTAATTTAAACAAGGTGGCTGAGTTACGATAAACAAATCATAACTTTAAGTCAAGTACAAAATATCTAGCCATAAGTCATACAAAACTCATCTTCATTCATCGCCAAACGACCCTACCAAACTACAACTTCCTTCATCGAAGACATCTGCTGCCATCTTCATTCTCAGACCTTGAATATTTTCATCCGATATCCCATCAAAAGCTACACCAAGCGCTAGACACTCGACGAACTTCAATGCATACACTCCACAGTCGCCTCTCAGGTTGTTTTGTGGAACAATACGTTTTGTTCTTCGTCTGAATACAAACTCTTACTTGGCAGGGACTCGGATATCATCAGGAATAAGGGCATTCAGAATCGCAGGGATCATACCAGTAAGCGGCCTAAAGAAATTTAGCATTCTCAGCTCACTTTCGAGTGTTTGCTCTCCAACGATTGAATCATAGCAATCAACCTTCTCTTTATGCAGATCCACGTGAAAACCCACCCAATGATTGCCGCCAGTATTAAGCACTCCGTACAAGTGATCTACATCTGTAAACCACCGCAACTTTGTCTGAATGTCTATGGGGATCAAACCGTTTGCTAACCCTCGTAACCACTTCCTTTGAATTTGACCATTTCCGGTTTGGCTTCGAACTGCTTATAATCGTGAACCCATGATTGAAGGAACCAAGAGTCTATAAAGGCAACGCGCTTGGACCAGATTGGGCTGGGATCTTGTTTGGACCTTTGAATGAGGACTCTAATATACGCAGCAATATGCTGCACAGATAATATATAACTCAGCTGTACCATACTTATAACTTAGCCGTAAAATAAATATAACTCAGCTGCATACTTACATTTTGAACCAGTCATCCATATTCTTTGATGGGCCAAGGTCTTGGAGTGATGCGGATTCTGTAGAACTCAATATCCTCGTGAGCTTCTCCATGTGGAATTTTCCTGATAATTTAACACAACTCAGTCTCTGTAAAATCTTTTTATTAGCTACAATCAACGAAATGGTGCAAAAGTCCTTACTTGTGTGGCTTTAGGTGTTGCAAAAGATTATTTCTTTTAATCGGATCAACAGGTCCTAGGGATCATATATTGCAGGTGAAGGTTCTAAACCTTTTCTCATGCACGTCGTTACATTGTCTCCGATGTGGGGAAATGGTACAGAAGGACCAAATTCCGCACTCATTTGAGATCCATCTGGAGATAATTGAACAGCTTTCAGCCGATACTCCTTTATTCTTCCACACCTTTTCCTTTCATCTTCCTCCACATCAGATTCCGGCAACAGTTCGTCTGGCCACAGTTCGTCTGTTTCCGCCTCAATTTGCTTAGTCGGAATGGTTATTCTTATTGTACCACTGCGAGTCCTTTTTGAAGCAGGAATATCCTTCTTTAAGTCAGCCTCTTCTTGCTTCTTCTTCTTCTTCTTCTTTAAATCAGCCTCTTCTTGCTTCTTTTTCTTCTTTAACTCAGCCTCTTCTTGTTTCTTCTTCCTCTTCAACTCAGCTTCTTCTGCTTCTGCTTCTTCTTTAACTCAGCTTCTTCTTGCTTCTGCTTCTTCTATAACTCAGCTTCATTCCTCTTCAAATCAGCCGCTAAGTTATTTCTTTTCCCTAAGCCCCTGCAACTGCGTCCGAATGGTGGTTCCTTACCAGGAGAATCAGAGACCAAATCAGCATTTGTTGCATCGGCATTACCAAACGCCGAATCCAAGTTCTTTTTCACCCCAACAGCCTTATCCCTGACAACCTTCGAATTCAGCTTTGCTCCCATACCTTTCGCATCAGCTTTAGCAATATCATCTGCCAGATTCTTCTCAGATTGGCCTTTATCAGGGGTCTTTTGCGGTTGGCTGTCTTCGGACTGTTTATCAATAGGGGTCTTAGATGCAGGTTGACCACTATTGGAGTCCGGCTGTCGGTTGTCTTCTGAGACCATCACGTTTTGACCATCAGGTTGACCACTATTGGACTCCGGCTGTTGGTTGTCTTCTGAGACCATCACGTTTTGACCTTCAGGTTGACTACTATTGGACACCCCCAAAAACTCTCAGACGCTCTTCAACTGTAGTTTTCACTGTATCTCCAATGGTATCCAAAAGGCCTCGGGAAAAAGATCCAAACTTGGTGTCGTATTCTGTTAATCTCGAGTCAAATTTTCGGTCCAACTTCTCGAGATGAGCAACTATGTTCAGCAGAACCGCTTCACTACGACCCTTCTCCTTTGCACTCTCCTTCTCCTCTAGAACAGTAGTTTCACCCTCATTGATTTTCACCTCCTTCTGTTTCTTACCTTTCTTCTGCTTCTTTGAGGGTGGCTCAGCCTCTGACGAAACTCCAGCCTTCGTTTTTTTGTTCTTCTCATTCGATTGCACATAAAAATCTCTAACAAACCTATCTGCATGTATATCTTTAATTAGGTTATCAAGTTGTGGGTCATCTGCTTCATCCTTCCACTGAGGAAACAGCTCTTCTAGACCCTCCTTCATCACCATTTTCCTCACACACACCTACAATACAAAAACATAAATCAGTCATTAAAATTAACAACTCAACCATAAAATAATCCAATAACTCAGACATTACATTACATAATTCATATGTCTGATTTAAACCTTACCGTTCCATGATCATTCATCTCCTTAGCTATTGTAGTAGTAAGACTTGCACGAGTACGACTTCCACCCCATCGCAAAAGCGGAATTTCGTCTGGATTCACTTTTCTGCCATAAATCTCTCCGAACACTGTGACAGATTCATACGCCCAAACCAATAACACGTCCTTGAAGCCGCTAAAGGTATACGATCCTCCTTGTGGATGCAACAACTTGATAGAATCAACAAGAAATTCATAGGCAGTCCGACCCCAAGGATAAGTCATCAGGGCGTCATCATCGAATACTCTTTTTGCACTTTCAAAGGGTATTCTACAATTATGATGCAAGCCATAAAGTCCAATGGCTTGAAGAAACAACAGCCCATACCATTTCCGCTGATCAGCACTCCAGAATGGACACTCCGTTAAAACTTCTACAAGTTCATCAAACTTGGGTCCGTACCCAAGCGGCACTTTCAACAACTCCCACAACACTTTGTAATTCTCTGGATCAGGTTCAAAACTTTTTTCTGGAAGTGGATTTGTGTTTAAACATGTGATCTCACCAAATTCTATGAAGCTAAACCTGAGAGGTTGATCAACAACGATAGACCAAATCTCCTTCTTATAGACTCGCAGCTGTCTACAAAGTAGATAATGTACGGTCTTACCAGACCACACCAATTTGCTCTCAGCCAGTTTAGCAATCAATCCAACAGGATACGTCTTCTGATTATCCCACACATCTATTCCAATTGCTTGTCTAAGTCGAGGGATCTCAGAAAAATGGCTATTCGTATTAATGCTTTTGTTTTCAAAAATAGAAGCCCCTTCAGGGTAAAGTCTTGGAGGGTAATCCCTTGCTAGATCTTCGGAAACATCCATCTGATCAAAAAAGACATATATAACATATCAATGATAAATCAGAAGAAAGGCATAAAATAAACAAGCCACAAAACATAACTCAGCCATCATTACATAAATAAATCAGTCACAAAGAATATTAAATCAGTCACAATTACCTTCTATAAATCAGTCGTTAAGGATCCTAAATCAGCCGTAACGAATACTAACTCAAACTCAGACAAAACATATATCTAACTCACAGCATTAATTATACTCACTCAAATACTCGAAAAGCTCAGAGCAAAGCCTCGAAATATACCAGAGAATATGATTACGGAGATTTGACGAGACAACCAATCTGAAGAAGAAGCTTACGGACACACGATTTCAGAGAAAACGCTTACGGAGACTAGAGAAGAAGATTACAGAGATTATTTCAGAGAAGCCGCTTTGCCGAGAAGAGTTGTAGTGAACACGATTTCGAAAACAGTTAGGGTTTAGTGGGAGAACAGTCTCGGAGAAGTTAATGATCGTCGTTTGATTTTCCTTCGTGTTAGGTGACGTGGTATCATTACTTCTGATGTGGATTTTCAAATTAAAATTAATCACAACTAAAAAAAAATAATAAAGGGCTTAAACAGTAATTTACTAGAGTTCTAAAAACACTATAGTCATTTTCAAAAGATTTGTATTAGTCTAGTCATTACCTTACTTTTTTGTATTAGTCTAGTCATTTTCTCTTAATTTTTTTCTTAATACTACTATACTTGTTTCTAAATACTTTTTTTTTTTTAAAAGACTATAATCCATGTTTCCAAACACTCCAAATCTTTTTAATAGTCATATTCAAGTCTCCAAACACTCTAATTTTGTACTTGAGTTTTAATAATATAGATTAATTATTTCAACATAATTTAGTTAAGATTCAGTGTCTTAAAATATGAGTCATATTATTTTTCTAATACTAGTCTCTCAACTGGTAGATATTTCTTGTAGAACCCGTGGTTTGAGACAGGATTTGTTGTAAAGACTGAATAGTCGTGGCCATTTACCATCTGTCGTCGCCGTTTCTGGCGTTCACGGGCTTTGTTGTTTCGGAATTTGGAGCCAATAGAAAACGTTCTTGGCTTCGATCTTACCGTACCGTCTCAGCTGCGCGGTAATCTGTTTCATATGGTCGGCCGAAGGAGTTCTAGTTCCTTGTTGGTAAATCTCTTCGAGAGCCTTTAAATGATCCGGTGTTGGGTTCCACCGTGAGCTCACCATTACTGGTGGATGTTGAGTCTCTGAGTTTAGCATCATCAGCTCCCTCTTGTTCTGCTCTGCTGACATTGTTTTTTTTTTTGTAAGCAGGCTTCTGCTGTCATTGTTGTCATCACTGTTTTACAAATCATAACAAGCAAGAAAAATGAGCATTGCCCTCTCTCTAGATACAGAACATTTATAAAAAAAATTAACAAGAAAGCCAAGAAAATGAGCATTAATGGAAACTAGAAAATATATCTTTTGTAAGGGGGGGGAGAGAGCGAGAGAGTAAGAGAGACCCATGTTAAAGCGGTGGTCGAAATTGGTATTTGCGGCGGAAGTGGGGCAAGAGTAGATGCGTGTGATGAGAGTTCGAAGCTTTCTTCCTCCGTTGAAGGAATCTGCACCTCCTTCGTTCTAACCCATCATCCACATTTCGAACTATTTTAATAAAATATTGTGTGTATATTGGAGCGGAGAGTGAGTGAGAGATATCAACTAGATTTTCCCTCTGTTTCTGAATAAGTGTCAATTTGACATTTTTCATACAGATTAATAAAGTGGATAAAATATATATAAGTTGTTATTAATTATACTACTCTGACCAATAGTATTTGAGATATAAAATTATTTATAAAATCAATGCAGGTTGCTATTAATTTTCAGCTCAAAGTAAGTATAATTTGCATTTGAATTGTAAAGAGACACTTTTTTTGTAGCAAGAAAAAATGTTAGAATTACACTTATTATAAAACATAGTGAGTATATTGTGGGAACCGAAATTCGCACTGTCGATTTCCGTTTAAATAAGAAAACTAGGAAAACCCTAATTTCCCAGAGGACCCGGATATCTGTGGGAACCGAAATTCGCACTGTCGATTTCCGTTTAAATAAGGAAACTAAGAAAACTCTAATTTCCCAGAGGACCTGGATATCTGCTAATACCACACGTCAAGCAATCAGAACACGAGAATAACAACGATAAAAATAAGAAATTGAAAAGAGAGCAAAGAAGATCTTATTCCGAATTTGCGTATGAGCGTTTACAACAACGTATAAGCCTGGGCTCAAGAGCTGTCGGCGAGATTCCTGGTTCTAGCAACCCTAAGACGGCTAAACCTAATTGAGTCGCAGCTCGAAATAACAAAAATGGAAAAATGCCTAAATTGCTCTACGTGCTAAGTTTGCTCTGGAAAAATCCTCCTTTCATGCTCCTCGCCTAGGACTCCTTATATACTAGCTCCAGGGTCGGTTTACGCTTTTACTCTTCTGCCCTTAAGCTGTCATAGCATAAAAATGGAGATATTCCATTTTTTCCGATCTTCACAATTATCTTCAAAACTTCCGTAATTATCCGCAGAAACTTGACATTTATCCTTCCTTGTGGACCAAGCGTAAACCTTGCTAAGGTTTACGGGCTTTTGGTTAAAAAATCGTAGGATGGGCCTCGAGTCGTGTCTTAGGTCCCTATGGGCCGTCTTCCGACTCGACACGTTTATTACGATTTCTTTCGATAAAGAACGAACTTTCCGCGGTTTTTAATCCGCAAAGTTTGATCGATGATTTAGAATAGCGGAAAACATAGACTGAGCTTGCTACGGTCTTCGGGAGATAGCATTTGAAGGTTTGACGAGAATGCATGGACTGCTGTCGTATCGATGTTCGGAAGAGCCCGATCGCTACGCAACGACCGAATTTTGGCTCGAGCCCGGTCGCTACGTAGCGACCGAGCGGGACGAATGCTCGGCCGCTACGTAGCGACCGAGCTTGGCTTGGGCTCGGTCGCTACGTAGCGACGAGCGGGACGATCGTTCGGTCGCTACGTAGCGACCGAGCGGGACGAGCGCTCGAACGCTACGTAGCGACCGAGCTTGGCTTGAGCTCGGTCGCTACGTAGCGACCGAGCATGACGAGCGCTCGGTCGCTACAGGTTGGATGCTCGGTCGCTACGTAGCGACCGAGATCGGCTCGGACTTGGTTGCTATGTAGCGACCGGACAGCGTGTATGTGCGGTAGTTACGCAATGACCGAGCTTGGTTCGTTTGCTTTGAATCTTCAAAGATACTTCTTCGTAAAAACTTCGTATTGGTTATTTTTTACGAAAATTATATCTTTTTTTTACTCTCTTTCGGAAATGTGATTTCTGAGGGTTTTCGGGTGATAATTCTATCGTGACCGTTTTTGACCCCAACAGTTAGCCCCCCAGCCCGTTAGGGCCATGCATCGTAGGGTCCTAGCGTGCGGTTTGGCATGTTTGGAAAGTTAGGCGTGTTGGATGGAATTAATATCCGAAAGTCCGAGTTTGAATAGTAAATTATCATGCCTATAAGAAGGGAGATAACCTGCTTCTAGCTTTTCACTTCATTATCTTTTCAAAGTTTAAGAGTGAAAAGATCCTTTCAATTTTCTCTCTCTACCATTGAGATATTTTCCTTTCCCTCCCTGTTGAGAATGTCTCAAGGGATTTTAGGAAACGCTCAGCCTATTATCTTCAATCGCGAAACTGTCTGTGACCAACGCGGTGAGGTTGTTCAAGAGATCGAGTTCGTGGCACACTCCGCGGACCCTGCCGAGGCCGACGCACATTGGGTGGCTTCGCGCAACGTGGAAGAACCGCCTCCCGAGCCGTGGGTTCCCGTGAGGCCCTTTTCGGAAAGGGTTGTCGGGAGACCGAGCAGGTGTACCCTCCCATTCCTTGGAACCGTACGCAGCTTCTGTCGCGTTCCGGAAAACGTGAATTTTCGATTACCCCTCGAGGGGGAGAGGGCTGACCAACCTCCCGAAGGCTTTTTTACTTTGTACGAGGAGCATCTGATGCGTGCTCGCCTATGGTTTCCCATTCCGTCGGTTATAGTAGAGTTTTTGAACCGTTTGGAAGTTTCGATAAGTCAGATTTCTCCCCGCGGTATAAAGCACCTTGTCGGGTTGCTAGTCTTGGGGTACGAGCGAGGCATATAGCTCACTGCTGAATATCTCGATGCTTTCCTTACCCTGTCTCATGTTGGGACCGATCGTCTGTACGGTTTTAGACCGCGTACTTTTATGGAAGTCCTGAAAGGATTCTCTCAGGGCGATCGTGGATGGAAGAGTTGTTTTTTTTTACGTTAGATTGGATCAAGCCTCGGTTTCCGTGGAGTGCATTTCCTCGTTTAGGCTACTGTGGGGGGTAGGAGGTAACGTGTTGAATAACCACTCGTTGTTTTCTTACCACCCATTTTTTACCTTATATCTGAACTATGTTTATTTTGTAGTGCACAACCCCATTCCTCCTTTTCCGGAAGATCTGTGCGTCGTCCGAAACCTTCTCCATGGTGGCTCGCTGTTTTGGGGTTATTTCTCTCCCGAGAGGGTCCGTGCTGCGGTCGACACTCATCGATCTTGTTTCAGCTCGTCGATTGATGATGATATGGGGGTGTTTTTTGAAGATACCTCCTTGCCTGCTGTCTATGCCACTGGGCAGAGCAGTGGTCGAAGGCCGCCCGACGCT
The DNA here is from genome assembly GCF_020379485.1 of Brassica napus. Classification (NCBI taxonomy): domain Eukaryota; kingdom Viridiplantae; phylum Streptophyta; class Magnoliopsida; order Brassicales; family Brassicaceae; genus Brassica; species Brassica napus. Next base: position 26,877 of record NW_026016914.1, on the reverse strand, counting down.
GACGATGATGCAGAACCGACCGTCGAGGATCCCGTCTTTGGTGGGTGAGAAGGTAGCGATTGGATGGACTGATCCTTTGAGTTTGATTATCGTTTATCTGTTTTCGGCCGAGTGTGGCCTTTTAAATTTGAATTTTGCTTAGGCCTAGATGGCCGTATTTGTATTTACCGGGACTGGCCGTTGGTGGCTTTGAATCCCTTACCGCTTTACGCGGTTTTATATATATGATGAATGTTTCATTTCAAATTTTCCTGAGTAGGTTCGAAGTAAATATGAGTTGTCGTCTCATATTTAATTCCGATGAGACGTTCAATCTGTTGGTTCGTTCGTGATTTTCGTAAAAAATTACTTATCTTTACGATTTTCGGGAACATTGAGATGCGAACCGATAGACATGGTTTAGGATCTCGTATCATTTAGATATCATGTCTTGAGATGTTTGAGACCAGAGCGTTGGGTTTAGGGCAAGATCTAGGTTTACTTTCAGTTAAGGTTTGTGCGGTGACTAGCCGGCTATCGTTTTTCCTGTTGCGATTTCTTCCTGACTCACACCAATTTAAAGTCCGCGATAGGTTCTCGGCTTATATGACTTGTATGGTACGAATCGAGCATCTTCTCAGAGGCAATTTTTAAGCCAACTGGGAGTGCTAAACCAAAATTTCGGATTTTTGTTGTAGCTCGCTTTCGTCCTTGTGTTGGACGTTTTTGAAGATCAAAAGAGTGATCGAATTGCGTTTGTTTAAGACGGCTGGCGTGTTCGTCAGGGCCAATCGACGAACTGGGTGTAAGGTTTTGGTGGTCGCGTTCGGACAATTTGTTCGTATTATCTTCGAATTTTAACTTTGCGACGTCTCGCAGTTGTTTCGAGGATTATACGTGTATCTTTGAGTGTTTGAAAAATGATAATTTTACGATTATGGGCCGGATGAGGCCGCCGACAAGAATCTTAACGTTTCCAGGCGTGTCCGGAAAGTTTTTGCGTTTAACTGAAGTGTAAACGTTTTCGATAAAAAGGAGCAACGTAGATTGTAGTAAAAGTTTTTGAAGTTTCTAAAAACTCGATTACAATAATGAAGATTTTTCTAAATGGGAGAATACGAGTATACGCACCCACTTCCCCCCCTTTTTAGAGAGGGGGATAGCTGAACTCGTCTTTTGACGAGCTGCCTACGTACCCCTTTCGAGGATCAAGCCATCTCGTAGTTCTGCTTCATGCCGAGAGTGTTTTTACTCGGCGGTAGACGTCGCGCTGTCCGCCTTGACCGTGTTGATCATGGCTGGGTCAACGCTATTTTCCGGATGTTCCGGTTGAGTTGTAGCGTGGGCTTCGGACTCGTGTCGAGTTTGAGTTTCGATGTCCGATGCGTTTGCGTCGGTAGACGATTTTAATTCGTCTTTTCTTGGGGCGTTTTTGGCCGAAGATCGATCTATCTTCGTGCGTTTGCCGTTTGCAGTTGCAGAAGTCGTGATTTGCCTTAACTTGTGCTCTGCGAGGAAGCATAGCCGCGACTGTTTTTGGCATCTCCAGATAGCCGCGACTCCACTTGGGGTCGGAAATTTGAGACCCAGGTGGTAGGTCGACGGAACTGCCTGCATGGCGTTGAGCCATGGGGTTCCCATGATCACGTTGTAGATAGCGGCGACGATTTTCGTGATCTCCTTGGCCATGACTGGCAACTGGATCGATCCAAGAGTCATCGATACTTCGCCTGAAAAACCCGTGAGCGGTTTTGGCGTCAGAATTACTTCTCCGAGTTCGATGCTCATCCGCTTGAGAGTGTCGCGGAAAATTATGTTGACCATGCTTCCCGTGTCGACGAGTACCCTTCTGACTTCTTAGTCTCGTATGACGAGATCTATGACGAGCGGATCGCAGTGAGGTTGATCGATGCCGCCGGCTTCCTCCTTTGTGAAGGTGATCGAGCAATTTTAGGCATCTCGGAGAGGAGACCAGGTAGGCCAATTTGCACTCGACTCTGCCTTCCGTTGGTAAGCCTTGATGGCCGACACAGTATCGCCAAAGTATTGTGATCCTCCGATGATCATGTTGACTCTACGACGATTGTTATCATTCCCCTTGTCGTCCGGCCTCCTACCGCGTTTATCCCCAGGCTGGTTTCGTTGAGGGGATTTTTCAGCGGGTGGGTTTCTGTCCGTCTTTGGAGGGCGATCAGAGTCGAGGATGAGATCCTTGACGCTGGTTACTTCCGAGAGCTCTCCAGCGAGTAGCTTCACGGCCAGCCTTGCTCCCAAGACTTTGCAGTTGGTCGTGGAGTGTCCTCGGGACTGGTGGAACTCGCAGAAGGTGTTTTCGTCATACCCTTGATTGCGGGTCCACGTGTTGCCCGTGGTTCGGCCTTGATCCGAATTGATCGCATAATTATGTGCTCCTTGGAGATCTTCCCCCTCGTGATGGACGTACTTGTCGTTACGAGAGTTCTTCTTTCTCGCTTTCGGATCCACGTCCTTCGAGAATGGTCTTGCCGCCTTATGTTTTTGCGATAAGACTTTAGTTTCTTCCTCGACTATGATGTAGTCTGTTGCTTTGTGGAGGGCGTCCTGGATCGTTCGCGGTTTGTCGAGGTTATCCACTTTCTGAATTTTGACTTGTACCAGAGCGTCTTTCTCAGCGCGTCAATGGCCACTTTGTCGCTTATCCCGCTGACCCTAGACATTATCAGCTTGAACCGGCTGATAAACTCGCGGAGGGGTTCGTCTTCCCTCTGGGAGAGACTCCAGTGATCGACATCGGAAGTTTCTCTGTCTATCAACACAGAGTATTGTTTGAGAAATTCCGATGCGAGCTGTCGGAAACTCCCGATGGTGTTGCGATGGAGGCGTGCGAACCATTCTAGCACCGCTCCTTCCACATTTTCGACGAACAGGCAGTAGTAGCCGGCAGCTTTTTCGCCGTCCTTCAGTCTTGCTTTTCCCATCGCGATGTGGAAAGCATGAAGGTGCGCTTTTGGATCGGCCATACCGTCATACTTTGGTGCTTTGATTTTTCCCGGATCGGATACCCTCATGTCCGAAATGAGACTGGTAAAAGGGGTCTTTCGGGCTCCTTCCATCAGTCGATCGATTTCGGGGGCAGCACTAGTAGCATGATGGATTTGAGACTTTACGGCTCTTACTTCTGCCGCAGTCTTGGTGATGTAGTCGCGAAGATCGCGGATATCCGATGTCTCGTCAGTAGATTTCCGAGCCTGTCGGCGTTTACTGCGAGTGAGCTCGGTTTGCTTTTCAGCCAGCTCCTCTTGTTCGTTCCAATAGGCGATTTCCTCTTCTTCCGTCATTGGTTTTTCGAACGGGGAGCTTTCCCGAGCAGATCGGCTTCTGGTCCTTCTTGGATGTCTGTCGACGTCCTCATCGGTGTCGTTGGAGACATCGCTAGGATCCAGGTCAATGCGTTCGGCTTTGTTATCCTCCGAATCCTTTGCGGGAGGCGGAGGACTTTCAGGGTTCCCCTTTTCGATGGGAGATTTCTTGCTAGGGTTTTGACCCGAAGGTCATTCCCGCGCGACTCCAGGTCTGTCGAGTGGGGTAGCGAAGTCGAGTCTCTTCCCGCGGATTTTGGTGGTTCCGCGGGGATGGATTGCTCGAGTCCTTGCCGTTAAGGTTTCAACCTGTTTGGTCAAGGTACTCACGAGCTTATCCTGTTCTTCCGACCTTTTCTCATAGGTGGCGAACATCTTTTTAAACTCCTCAATCGCCGCGGCGTTGGCTTGTGCGTTGGCCGCGGATACGTCCGCTATTGGAGTGTGGAGATCGGTTCCGCTGCCTCCGTTAAGAGGAGTCTGCACGTTATCTGCGTTGTTAGTTGACATGTCTGATTGAGCGTGATGTGGCTTTTGCGGGTTAGATTGATCCGTATCCCCTTCCTTCTAGCGCCAAACTGTGGGAACCGAAATTCGCACTGTCGATTTCTGTTTAAATAAGGAAACTAGGAAAACCCTAATTTCCTAGAGTACCCGGATATCTGTGGGAACCAAAATTCGCACTATCGATTTCCGTTTAAATAAGGAAACTAAGAAAACCCTAATTTCCCAGAGGACCCGGATATCTGCTAATACCACACGTCAAGCAATCAGAACACGAGAATAACAACGATAAAAATAAGGAATTGAAAAGAGAGCAAAGAAGATCTTATTCCAAATTTGCGTATGAGCGTTTACAACAAGGTATAAGACTGGGCGCGAGAGGTGTCTGCGAGATTCATGGTTCTAGCAACCCTAAGACGGCTAAACCTAATTGAGTCGCAGCTCGAAATAACAAAAACGGAAAAATGCCTAAATTGTTCTAAGTGCTAAGTTTGCTCTGGAAAAATACTCCTTTCATGCTCCTCGCCTAGGACTTCTTATATACTAGCTCCAGGGTCGGTTTACGCTTTTACTCTTCTACCCTTAAGCCGTGATAGCATAAAAATGGAGATATTCCATTTTTCCCGATCTTCACAATTATCTTCAAAACTTCCGTATTTATCCGCGGAAACTTGACATTTATCATTCCTTGTGGACCAACCGTAAACCGTGCTGTGGTTTACGGGCTTTTGGATAAGAAATCGTAGGATGGGCCTCGAGTCGTGTCTTAGGTCCTTATGGGCCGTCTTCCGACTCGACACGTTTATTACGATTTCTTTCGATAAAGAACAAACTTTCCGTGGTTTTTAATCCGCAAAGTTTGATCGATGATTTAAAATAGCGGAAAACATAGACTGAGCTCGCTACGGTCTTCGGGTAGCGTTTAAAGGTTTGATGAGAATGCATGGACTGCTGTCGTATCGATGTTCGGAAGAGCCCGATCGCTACGCAACGACCAAATTTTGGCTCGAGCCCGGTCGCTACGTAGCGACCGAGCGGGACGAATGCTTGGCCGCTACGTAGCGACCGAGCTTGGCTTGAGCTCGGTCGCTACGTAGCGACCGAGTTGGACGAGTGCTCGGTCGCTACGTAGCGACCGAGCTTTGGCTCGAGCTCGGTTGCTACATAGCGACCGAGCGGGACGAGCGCTTGGTCGCTACGTAGCGACCGAGCTTTGGCTCGAGCTCGGTCGCTACGTAGTGACCGAGCGGGAAGAGCGAGCTCGGTCGCTACGTAGCGACCGAGCGGGACGATCGTTCGGTCGCTACGTAGCGACCGAGCTTTGGCTCGAGCTCGGTCGCGACTTAGCGACCGAGCGGGACGAGCGCTCGGTCACTACATAGCGACCTAGCGGGTTAGATGCTCGGTCGCTACGTAGCGACCGAGATTGGCTCGGACTTGGTTGCTACGTAGCGACCGGACAGCGTGTATGTGCGGTAGTTACGCAATGACCGAGCTTGGTTCGTTTGCTTTGAATCTTCAAGGATACTTCTTCGTAAAAACTTCGTATTGGTTATTTTTTACGAAAATTATATCTTTCTTTTTACTATCTCTTTCGGAAATGTGATTTCCGAGGGTTTTCGGGTGATAATTCCGTCGTGACCGTTTTTGACCCCAACATATATATTAGGGTCTTGTTTATTTTATTAAAATTTAGGAGATGTGAGTTATGGAAAACATGCAAGAAAATTAGAATTAAGCAACAAGAAAACGTCAACTACACGAGTTCGCCCTAGCTCGTTCTCTCCCAGGCACGGAGTCCGAGGCAGCCGCTCAACAAGCTTCCTCCACCAGCATAGCTCCTCCTAATCTCGAGCATCTCTTCCGCTGCCGTCGACGTCGCACACCATCTCAAAGGTTTCTTCTTCATCTCCTCCAATGGATCTCCCTGTAGCTGGTTCATCTCCTTCTCCTTGCTTGCCCCCTGAACCACCAGATGCAGAGCTTTACGTTAAGGTTCCGGTGGATCCGCCAGACCCTCCAGTGCCCCCGACCCTCCACCGAATCTCTGGGCCAATGCTTTTCACCGCCAGATCTCGTCACCTTGCTCCGCCTCTCTCCATCACAGTGAACAGAAAGATCTCCTACACCTTGAGAACAACTCAGCTACATGGAATTTCAACTCTAAATCCAAGAAATTAAGGGCTCTCTCGCTGAACCTAGAAGCCTATGTTCTAAGTCCAGACAACCTACACATCAGCTCCAGCTTGATGGGATCCGATGACCAGCGATTCAGACCCAGTTCTGGCAAAGTGTATTGGGTCAAGCATGGTAATGTGGATGTTCAAAGCTTTGACTTAACTGAAACACCTGCCCCTTCCCCATTTCCGACCGGGGTTCCTGGGCGCGGGGTTGAGGACACACATGTCTACTTTCCCGACATCTCCGTGTGTCCCGTTACTGGTCCCATGAGTTTCAGGTGCATTTCCTTCCTTACCGTCGACATTTCCACTTATAGTTCTGCAAAATGGGAGAGGGAAAAGAGGATTGAGTATGAATACTCAGTGAAGCGATTATAGACCAGTCTCCCCCATGAGCCTCTATACGGCTCAATGCGAAACGAGAACCGTCTAGTCACTACACCCAGTTCGATGCAACTTATTAGCTAGTTACTAAGGTTTCATTTCACAATATCACGCAATGTAATGAACTCAGTCTTCACTCAATTCATAAAATTCGGTTCATTAATTACGACTCCAATCATCCTAGAACTTTAGGACCTACACAGCTCAAGCGGACCATTCCTCCCCTTTTCTTGCTGCTTCCTGTGAAGTCGCCTGCCCTGGTAGGCCCGTCCCTAGTTCATCGGGTGCTGTTGCAGGCTGGGATTCAGACTACACGGATGGCTTGACTGAGGTTTGGTTTTTGATCGGTTTGGACAGATAGGACGGACGGACGATTGGCTAGGCGGCTGCGATGGAGGATTAGACCGGCTGATTTGTATCTGAAACAAAAGATGAACTTTTTTATGAGTTTTATGGATTTATATGAAGAACAAAAAGCAAACTATATGACAAATGATGAACTGAAGCAAATATGATTTTTATGGATTTTTATGATTCAAAATTAAATGATATGGAAATTGAAAACAAATCAAATAAGAAGGATAGAAAGATGGATGATGGGATCTTTGTTGCTGGACATGTGTCTCTCTCAACAAGGATTAGTGGTTGGTTAGATGACTGAAGATGGAATCCGGCTTGCTTGATATGTATCTCTTCCAAGCTGGATCGATGGATGGAGTGGATAGATGGATATGGATTGACTCTCTCAATCAATGGACGAACAGATGGTCTTGAATCACACAAGGCTCTCTGGACGTGGCTTTTTTAGGACTTCGTGAATCACACACAAAGAACTAGAGAAAGAACAACAAAGAATACACAACTTTGTTTTAAAAGAAAACCATTTCTTATTACTTTAAACATGATCAAGGGTGTCTTACAATGAACTATGACCTGAGCTTATATAGGCTCGACCTGGTCTCAAATACAACGTTCTAATACTCTAGAAAAGGAAAGAAAATACAAGAAAATAAAGCTGATGGTCTTTGTCTTCAATAGACTAGCCGTTAGGCTGATTTGCAGCCATTTGGAAGGTCTGATCTTGTATCTTGAAATCTTGTTTTTGTATCCACGAAATAAGGGTCTCTGGTTGTTGAATAAACTCACATTGAACTTGGTATCTTCTGGTTCAAAGGGAAAGAGCCGTTGGTCCTTAACTCCTCCAAGCAAGAATGAAACTGAAAAAGGCAAGTTACCCGAAATGAAGATCTTCTTATTCCCATGCTTGCCGGTGTATGGTAAAATCATCTAAGGCTCTTCTGGATCGTGGGATGTGTCCTCTGGATGTCTTGGATCGTGTGTAAGATTCCTTGGTTGATTAATCTTGGTTTGGAGATTGTTGACCGAATTGATTTCACAATCTTTCCATACTTGGCTCCTTATAACCGGTTCTGGGAAAATGGTTATATCTTCAACTTCACTGGGAATTTTCTCCTGATTCTTGGCTTGTTGGATCCACAAAAGATCCTCTTGAGATCCATAATTGAGTTTGGGCCGGGCCGCTTCTTGGTTTGGCTGATTTTCTCTTCTAAGGGCCAATACTCGCAAACGGATGGGCTGGGAAACCTCCAACTTGTAAAATTCATAACTTCTTCCTCCATGAATATTTTCTTGTAATTACAAGCTTCAGTGATGAATGGTTGAGCTGGTCGTCTTGTAAAATTGGTTTCATGCCAAAATTCCTTCTGGTGGTTGAGATGCACTTCTTTGAATGACCCTTGGTCGCGGGTAGCTCTATTGAGGCAGTTGTGGCAGTTATTGCTTATCTGGCTGAGCTTCGGTTCAGGTACGGTTTCTGTGCCCGCAACATTCCCTCCCCCTTGAAAAGGTTTCGACCTCGAAACTGTATAACCTGCACCAAGGTAGAGCAAGTCAGCTTTCATTCTCTTTTGGGAGTCTAAAGTCATACCTTGGTTGGATTTTGATTTAGTGATGCATAGTGCATCTGGTGGTTCTTTTTTGAACAGATAGGATAGGATAATGCCTCTGGTCCGGCCTGGTATGAACTTAGCCTTGGAAATATCTCTAGAATTTTCAGCTTTTGTTCCTCTCATAAACTCAACTTCTTTGGCAAAAGACAAGTGTGTTATGGCAGTCATGGAATATTCAACATATAAATCAGTTTGATGAGTTCCAATTTCAGTAGATGAAAATTTTTCTTGCTTCTTCTCTAAGTGGGATATAAGACAAGGATTATGGTCTACATAATTTTCTAAACATCCTAGTCTTTCTACCAACTTATCAGGGCATAATAAATTAGTATGCAAAATATCCAAATCATTGATTATCGAACAAGGAATAGTTGCACTTACCTGATTTGGAAGCTTGATTGGTGCATCCAATGGCACGGCCTGTCTGTTTGGTGACTGGTCTGGGGGTTCTTCCTGAAGTAAGATGCTACTGGTCGTAGTGCCATCTTCTCCAGAGAGGTGTTTAAGCAAAGGTGGCTCCTTTGGTGGTGCCTTGTCATCTTTCTTTAAGACCACCTCCTTTTGCTTCATGGGTTCTTTGCTAAATGATGTACCTGTGTCATACCTTTTGGGACTAGACAAGCATATCATGGTAGCCTTGGAAGAATCATAAACAGAGCACACTAATTTATTTAAATTATTTTGTACCTCCTCATGTGCTTGGACCGAAACATCTACTAGTTTCAATGGATTTCTTGTGGCTGGTTTAAGTCCTTCTTGTGGGTCTGGTTCAGGGATGATTTCTTCTTGTTTTAACCTTGAAACCACGTCCTCCTGGTCCTTATTTAGACCTGCATAATCAGCCTTTGGGCAAGACAAGTGCATTATACCAGAAGTAGGAAATTTACATACTAAGTGAGATATAACTTCACTAGTTGAATCCAAGTTAACTTCTAGTGAATTAGAAGTCACTACTAGCCTAGTTGGACATGTTACAGCAAAGTGGCCTTTCTCATGACACCTATAGCAAATGGATTCTACTGGTTTTGAAGATTTAGAAGACTTACTTGGTTTCTTCTTCTCATGGAACTTAGGCAATGGCTTTGTACATGGCTCTCGAGCTTTGGCTTGTGGAGTTGGAACTCCTTGCACGCCACTGACCCTTGCTGCTGTTTTATGCTCGGTTTCTCCCTTGATGATGAGTGTAGACTCCTGGTGTAGCTTTGGGTCGTGAGCCTTTTGAGCTTAGCCTTTCGATTTGGCCTTTTTGCCAATATCAGCCGCCTTGGTTCAAGATTAGTATGGACCCGTATCTGATTCAACAGCTCATCTCCAGCTCCTTTCACATATTCTTCATACAAAAGTTCCTTCATTTCTTGCCAAGTAGCTTCTGGTTCATCATAGGCAAGTCGCCAATAAGCATCTTGTTCCCACTTTCTAAAGGCATCTTCAGTGAGAGTGTCTTCGGCAATGGCTGTCTTATCCTCTTCATGGACTTGATTAGAATCAAACCAATGTTCCATATCTTTCTCCCAGCACAAGTATGCTTCTGGTCCTTGATGATGGCCTGCAAAGTTGACGTAACCAGGTTGATCATCATTTCTTCCAGCCTCACTTAAGGCTTCTTCCTCTTCAGCAATGTCTTGTTGAGAGTCTGGCTTTCCTCCATAGTTTTCCTCAGAGTTTCCTACGCTGGTTTGTGAGCCAGTATCGTCTTGGTACTCATCCTCCTGGTCAGAGTAAGGTACTTCACACTAGGGTATGCCTTCAGCATGAGACTCGTCTCCAACTTCGTCTTTAACAGATTGGAAACTTGCTTCTCCTCCATCAACATCTTCATAGACTTCTTCGGTTTTAGAGAAATTTCCTCATGCTCATTTGCCTCTTCTAAACTGATTTCAGAATCAGCTTCCTCTTGCCATGAGCCTTCCTGGTCAGCTTCAGGATCATCACCTTCTGTCTCTTCTCCATGGCATTCATCTCCTTTATTGAAACTAATATTTGATTCAGTTTCTCCCTCATACTCTCCTTGGTAGCTGGTATCTCCATGTGAGTAATCAGGTGGCTCTGGTTCAGGATATGCTTCAGCAGGGTCGTCTCCATACTTTGACATAGAGTAGTTATCATCAGAACATGACCCATCACAGCCATCCTCTTCATTGGACCAAGCTTGGTCGGTTTCATCAAGATCGGAGCCTTGGCTTGATTCATAAGAACTCTCTTCGTCAAAGTAATCTGTCATGGCTTCTCCCCTTATTGGTACCTTTCAAAAACAGAGAATAAGAGTATCAAGTCGTGGCTTAACAAAAGAAAGAAAGAAGAATAAGAAACAAACAAAAAAAATGGAAACTTAGTATTATTTTTTTTTTGAAAGTTTTGAAACAAATGGAAAATTAACTCCTAATTTTTTTTTTGTTTAACTTTATCAAGCAAATCTCAAAATCTATAAAATAAAACAATGGAAATAAATATTTATTTTGGTTTTCAATTTAAAAGAAACAAAACAAGAATTTTTTTTTTTAAATAAAAGATTTTATGCTTGATGCAAATAAACCGAAAAAGGAAATTGGAGCTAGACAACTTAATGCAAACAAGAGACAATTTTTTTGAGTTTTCTAAATGAATCAAACAAGATAATGAGCTATTCTTTTCGGGCCTATCTCTGGTTTTAAAACCAAGAACAAGCAATTCAAAATGGGACAGAAAATGCAAACACTATGAAAACTTTTTTTTTGTAGTTGATTTTAATTGGTGAACAAATGCAATAAGATATGATGCAAGGATAGATATCACCAGATTCAGGAGCTTGAGCTCTGATATCAAATGTTGCAGGCTGGGATTCAGACTACACGGATGGCTTGACTGAGGTTTGGTTTTTGATCGGTTTGGACAGATAGGACGGACGGACGATCGGCTAGACGGCTGCGATGGAGGATTAGACCGGCTGATTTGTATCTGAAACAAAAGATGAACTTTTTTATGAGTTTTATGGATTTATATGAAGAACAGAAAGCAAACAATATGACAAATGATGAACTGAAGCAAATATGATTTTTATGGATTTTTATGATTCAAAACTAAATGATATGGAAATGGAAAACAAATCAAATAAGAAGGATAGAAAGATGGATGATGGGATCTTTGTTGCTGGACGTGTGTCTCTCTCAACAAGGATTAGTGGTTGGTTCGATGACTGAAGATGGAATCCGGCTTGCTTGATATGTATCTCTTCCAAGCTGGATCGGTGGATGGAGTGGATAGATGGATATGGATTGACTCTCTCAATCAATGGACGAACAGATGGTCTTGAATCACACAAGGCTCTCTGGACGTGGCTTCTACAGGACTTAGTGAATCACACACAAAGAACTAGAGAAAGAACAACAAAGAATACACAACTTTGTTTTAATTGAAATCAATTTCTTATTACTTTAAAAATGATCAAGGGTGTCTAACAATGAACTATGACCTGAGCTTATATAGGCTCGACCTGGTCTCAAATACAACGTTCTAATACTTGATATCTTGCATATTTACATTGTTTTATCCATTCATCCATGAGCATTTTCATCATATAGATTAGGATTTAGCCATGTCTAGGTTGCATTTTGCATTCATTGTCCTTATTAGGTGTTGGAGTGCCACATGGAGTTCTTGGGGACATTTGGATGCATTTGGAGCTTAAAGGACGTGAAATAGGTGATCATTGGACGAGCAGAGCATGGGAGCGAGGTTCCGCAGCGACGTCATGAGCTCGCTCCAAAGAACCCCCCAGAGCGACTTGCCCAGAGCGACGCCCCGAGGTCGCTCGCATCTCACACCCCTCTCGGAGCGACCTCCCAAAGCGACACCCCGAGGTCGCTCGCGTCTCTATGGCGAGACGACACGAAGCGAAGCCTGGAGCGACCTCTCAGAGCGACCTACCAAGGTCGCTCCCGATCCAGAGCGACCCGTTGGAGCGACACACCAAAGTCGCTCGCGACCTCTCGCCCGGAGACACCAAAAATCGGCCCTGGAGCGACTTCCCGGAGCGACACCTGCAAGTCGCTCCGCGTTATTTTGCTGCCGAAAATCATGATTTCTCAGGGACCTTTTTGCAATTTATTTTGGACGTTTTGCACTTGGAAAACCTATGTTTTAAACATCTTTTGTAGCCACCAGGCAGATTATCTTTTGATCTATTGAGAAATACACAAAAACTCTCTGGAGAAGTTCATCTCTTGGATTTTGATTGTTATGTTCTTGTGTTCTTGTTGATTTCTTATCTATTTCTCTACATGATTAATCTGAAATCCAATATGGGTTTAAGAGGAATCATGGAGATTAGTGAGTAATCACCTTTTGAATTCATGGGTTAGGGAGATTAAGGGTGATTAGGTTAGAGCTAGGATGTTTTAGTGTAGATCATTCATATTTCCTTGCTAGTAGAGTAATCATAATGCATCTTCTGAGTTGGCCACTCAGTTGTTGATCCTTAGGTATTTCTCACCCGAAAGGTGTTCGATGAAATGCCCGAGACAACTCTCCTAGGCTTTTAGTATACTTTGCCAAAGACATTTGTTGTTAAAGATGCTAAGATAGCTAATAGACTTGTTAGTAATGATTGCTTTCATATTATTCAACCAAAGACATTTGATGTTTGAGATATGTTAGCAAATGAGCATTCATCTAGACATAGAGCTTGTTTAGAATTGTGTCTAGGCTTAAGGTTGATAGTTTGATTGATCATTTGCCATCCTTAGTTCGATACTTGATCACCCAAGGTCTAATCCCTATGCCCATGAGTTCTCTTTTCCAATAGTTAAGAAAGTATCGTTTAGTTATTCCTATTAATTAGTCATAGTTAAAAACCCATCTAAATCATTGGTTGCACTTAGATTAAGTGATTACTTGCATTCTCGGTGCTTTAATATCTCTCAGAACTGGTTCGACAATCTTTTATACTACAACATTTGTCTTAGGAGCCTTGAAAACTCCTAACATCAATACTCTAGAAAAGGAAAGAAAATACAAGAAAATAAAGCTGATGGTCTTTGTCTTCAATAGACTAGCCGTTAGGCTGATTTGCAGCCATTTGGAAGGTCTGATCTTGTATCTTGAAATCTTGTTTTTGTATCCACGAAATAAGGGTCTCTGGTTGTTGAATAAACTCACATTGAACTTGGTATCTTCTGGTTCAAAGGGAAAGAGCCGTTGGTCCTTAACTCCTCCAAGCAAGAATGAAACTGAAAAAGGCAAGTTACCCGAAATGAAGATCTTCTTATTCCCAGGCTTCCCGGTGTATGGTAAAATCATGTAAGGCTCTTCTGGATCGTGGGATGTGTCATATGGATGTCTTGGATCGTGTGGAAGATTCCTTGGTTGAGTAATCTTGGTTTGGAGATTGTTGACCGAATTGATTTCACAATCTTTCCATACTTGGCTCCTTATAACCGGTTCTGGGAAAATGGTTATATCTTTAACTTCACTGGGACTTTTCTCCTGATTCTTGGCTTGTTGGATCCACAAAAGATCCCTCTTGAGATCCATATTTTATTTTGGCCCGGGCCGCTTCTTGGTTTGGCTGATTTTCTCTTCTAAGGGCCAATACTCGCAAACGGATGGGCTGGGAAACCTCCAACTTGTAAAATTCATAACTTCTTCCTCCGTGAATATTTTCTTGTAATTCCAAGCTTCAGTGATGAATGGTTGAGCTGGTCGTCTTGTAAAATTGGTTTCATGCCAAAGTTCCTTCTGGTGGTTGAGATGCACTTCTTTGAATGACCCTTGGTCGCGGGTAGCTCTATTGAGGCAGTTGTGGCAGTTGTTGCTTATCTGACTGAGCTTCGGTTCAGGTACGGTTTCTGTGCCCGCAACAGGTGCGAACCGCCGTTGCAGTGTATTATGACCCCTTCCCGCCAAGACTCGGCGTGACTCAATCTTACCGGCGCCTCTAAACTTACCCTTCCATTTTTATCCGATGCTATGGCCCCGCATCTCCGCCATTTTTGAACGCTACGGCCCCCGCGTTATCTTTCTTTCCACCCTCCCCAGGTAATTTATCCCACCCTCCCCGGGTAATTTATCCCACCCTTCCCGGGTAATTTTACTAATCATTCATTCTTCTTTCCTTTTTCTTATCATTTCCTTTTCCTTATTCTTTAGACTCTTTTATACTTTCCTTTTTAGACGCCACCCATTCTCGGTGTCACACTCAATTCAGTAAACAACCATTTCACGGATGTCCTATCATTCATCTAATCAACCGGTTAACGTTTTCTATTAACCTACCTTTAATTCTTTCTAAGCATCCTAGCTTTCAACCACAATCAAGAATAGATCATCGACCAATCCATCACTCATCATTCAATCAACACAAGCAGTCCATTTACTGTCCTTAATCAGTATGAGCGTTCTTATGCAGTATGATCTAACAACCTAACATCAATCAGGATCTAAACCATCCTAATTCCTCATTCAACAATATAGAAGTACATGAACAAGATCTGGATAGAACACCTCACCTTAGCCTAGATCTGGATCTGAGATGCAAGTGAGATGAGATCTGAGGTCAACGACACCACACAGCTACCACCACCACTCGCGGCTGCTCACGGCGAGGAGAGAGAGAGGCAGCGTAGAGAGAGAGAGAGAGAGGAGAGAAGGAGGCGCGGTGAGGAGAGAAAGAGAGATGAGAGGCGGCGCGGTGGAGAGAGAGAGAGAGAGGAGAGAGAGTCGGTGCGGAGAGAGAGAGAAAAACGGATCGACGGCTAGGGTTTCCGGTCTCCGGAAATTCTCTGCAGGGCTTCGCTTCTAAACTTCTGATGAGAGGCAAAGGAGGTGGGAGCTTGCTTTTATAAGGGGAGAGGAGGGGAAACCCTAGGGTTTTCTAGTTGGGCTGTAGAGAACCCATTAGACTTTTAAAAAAAATTTGGGCTGGTTTTGGGGTGTTACAATTCTCTCTCTCTTATTCGGAATTCGTCCCGAATTCCAAATCTTCAGTTCGAACTTAACATCCCAAAACTAGGGTGAGTTTCCAAACACAATCAAGGGAAGCACGCAAAAGACGTCCTACTTGCTCAAGATCATTTAAAACCAACAATGAATTTAATAAATGAAATGGAGTAGGACTACAACAATAAATAGGTCCCAAGGTATCGCCAAAATCCGCGAATATCCTTATAACAAGAAATGAAAAGCTAAAACCATTATGAGAAGAAGAAAAACCGTGTCCTACTCCTACTAGCTGACTCAAGAATCACAACTAGCCACTTCGAACTGGAGACTTCTGCTCCCTTTCCGGCTTAGGACCAGCCACGCGGCCACTCCCGGTCGACGACGCCGGCTCCTCTTCCCACTCTGAGTCCTCCGATGGATCCTCTTCCACTTCTACGTCTTCCTCAGAGCTCGAGATGGCAACGACCCGACGAGTAAGTGTCCGTTCAGCCTCCATCGCCTGACCTCCATCGCCTGATTGGCCATCCGGTTCACCAAGGCGAATTCCCATGGTTCCAACACACCAATCAGCTTGCCCCGAATCTCCTCGCGGAGTCCTGCCTTATAGCACCGGCACCAATCCTCCGCTGACTTGGGCTTGCATCTTTTGGCTGACTCCAGGAATTCCTCTGTGTACTCCCGGACTGAGCGCGGTCCTTGCTTGACATGCATCAGTGTTCCACACCGACATACTCCGGTTATGCTCCTCAGACTCTCTGCATCAATGCTCGGAATCTTCCTTGGGCGTCCACGTTTCCTCGTTGGTACACTGTCCTCCATCCTAATCGGTCCAAGACCTTCCCTGGTCGACCCCGTCTTCCTTGGGCGCCCTCGGCCCCTTGTGGGCGGTGTCATGTCAACTTCAGGTGCAAACTGGAAAGTCCCCTGACCCTGGTACAATCCCTTGTACTCGGCTGCCCGCTGGAAATGGGGCATCAAAATCCGACACCTCACGGTCATCTCCTGGATGGGGGCGTTCGATTGCTCCGCGAAATCCATTTCCTCTTCGTCTGGGAAGAGTGCAGGTACCATATCACCCCAAGCGTCACAATAGGGCTTGCGGGCGTACGCCCTTGTCCCTTTTGCTCCATAGCGCATGCGTCTTTCTCCGAGCTCGTGATGCACTGGTGAAGACATCCTGCAGCGTAAAAAACAAAGATCTGATCAGAACATAATAGTAGTCATGCATAGATGGCAGTTTTCAATCATTTCTCAAAATTAGTGCTGCTTTAACATTCCATGAATAATATCCCCGGTGTGGTTCTTATCATCCCTTTTTGCCCCGAGATGATCCTTTTTACCCCACGATGATCCTTATTACCGTCAGCCTTTTTACCCTATGAAGATCCCATATCCTTATTAGCATTTCGTATTTTGCTCCACAGTGACCCTCCATCATCCTTTTTACCCCAAGATGATCCTTAGCTTGATCCTCACAATCTGAAATCGGTTTCCCTTCTTCTGTCCATCCGACCGTCCCTTGGCCGCCCCAGTTTTGCTCCTTCCTCGTCGGCGGTGGGCCCACGCCAAGGTGGTGGGGCCCGCGCCCATGTTTTGTTTTTTTTTTTTTTAATACTGGAGAACAAGCTTCACTGTGATATCTAAATGACACTATGCTATTTCTTTGCAGGAATTATCTCTTCCGTGAAGCCGCGCACGCCTCCGCCTCGCGTCCGACCCTCCTTCCCCGGCATTTCCGGCCCGGCGTGGGGTGGTGTTGCCGGCGAGACGTTTCCCTCCAGCTCGTATGTCCGACTTTCCATTCCCCCTTAGCTTGTCGTGCTAGGCGACTAATCCCTCTGTATACTTGTCTTACAACTCCTTGTTACCCATTCCTGACCTCTAAAACTCCACTACACCGCAGTACGAGGACTTTTTGGTTGATCTGATCTTGGCCGGAGACTCTGAGCTGTTCGAATTCTCCTTCAACACTGACTACAACGGGTCCAACAGAACCATAAGAGAAAAATGAACGATGGCGGAAACGCTGATCCCTTAAGTTAGTATTAAGGGACCTTAACCTGGCTCTGATACCAATTGAAACACCCGCCCCTTCCCTATTTCCGACCGGGGTTCCTGGGCGCGGAGTTGAGGACACACATGTCTACTTTCCCGACATCTCCGTGTGTCCCGTTACTGGTCCCATGAGTTTCAGGTGCATTTCCTTCCTTACCGTCGACATTTCCACTTATAGTTCTGCAAAATGGGAGAGGGAAAAGAGGGGTGAGTATGAATACTCAGTGAAGCGATTATAGACCAGTCTCCCCCATGAGCCTCTATACGGCTCAATGCGAAACGAGAACCGTTTAGTCACTACACACAGTTCGATGCAACTTATTAGCTAGTTACTAAGGTTTCATTTCACAATATCACGGAATGTAATGAACTCAGTCATCACTCAATTCATAAAATTCGGTTTATTAATTACGACTCCAATCATCCTAGAACTTTAGGACCTACACAGCTCAAGCGGACCATTCCTCCCCTTTTCTTGCTGCTTCCTGTGAAGTCGCCTGCCCTGGTAGGCCCGACCCCAGTTCCTCGGGTGTGGACCGCCTTTGCAGTGTATTACAACCCCTTCCCGCCAAGACTCGGCGTGACTCAATCTTACCGGCGCCTCTAAACTTACCCTGCCATTTTTATCCGATGCTATGGCCCCGCATCTCCGCCGTTTTTGAACGCTACGGCCGCCGCGTTATCTTTCTTTCCACCCTCCCCGGTAATTTATCCCACCCTCCCCGGGTAATTTATCCAACCCTTCCCGCGTAATTTTACTAATCATTCATTCTTCTTTCCTTTTCTTATCATTTCCTTCTCCTTATTCTTTAGACTCTTTTATACTTTCCTTTTTAGACGCCACCCGTTCTCGGTGTCACACTCAATTCAGTAAACAACCATTTCACGGATGTCCTATCATTCATCTAATCAACCGGTTAACGTTTTCTATTAACCTACCTTTAATTCTTTCTAAGCATCCTAGCTTTCAACCACAATGAAGAATAGATCATCGACCAATCAATCACTCATCATTCAATCAACACAAGCAGTCCATTTACTGTCCTTAATCAGTATGAGCGTTCTTAGGCAGTATGAGCTAACAACCTTGTTGGAGTCAAAAACGGTTGCGACAAATTTAACTTTCAAAACGTCCGAGGAAGAAAATAAGAATTTCTCCGATGAGTACTTTTCGAAGTAGATTCTTTTTTACGAAAAAGCTTTACGGAAGAATGAATCGAGACGTCCGACGAAAGCTCGAAATAGGTCGTTACACAGCGACCGAACATCCGTCCCGCTCGGTCGCTACGTAGCAACCGAGCCCGAGCCAAGCTCGGTCGCTACATAGTGACCGAGTATCCATTTCGCTCGGTCGCTACGTAGCGACCAAGCCCGAGCTAAGCTCGGTCGCTACGTAGCGACCGAGCGTCCGTCTCGCTCGGTTGCTACGTAGCGACCGAGCTCAGCCAAGCTCGGTCGCTACGTAGCGACCGAGCGATCGTCCCGCTCGGTCGCTACGTAGCGACCGAGCTCAAGCCAAAGCTCGGTCGCTACGAAGCGACCGGGCTCGAGCCAAAGTTCGGTCGCTACGTAGCGACCGAGCTCTTCCGAGAACATCGATACGACACCAATCCATGTGTTCTCGTCAAGCTTTTAAATGCTATCTCCCGAAGACCGTAGCAAGCTCAGTCCATGTTTTCCGTTATTCTAACTCATTGATCAAACTTCGCGGATTAGAAACCGCGGAAAGTTCGTTCTTTATCAAAAGAAATCATAGTAAACGTGTCGAGTCGGAAGACGGCCAAAGGAACCTAAAACACGACTCGAGGCCCATCTTACGATTTCCTTACCAAAAGCCCGTAAACCACAGCATGGTTTACGCTTGCCCCACAAGGAAGGATAAATGTCAAGTTTCCGCGGATAAATACGGAAGTTTTGAAGATAATTGTGAAGGTCGGGAAAATGGAATATCTCCATTTTTATGCTATGACGGCTTAAGGGCAGAAGAGTAAAAGCGTAAACCGACCTTGGAGCTAGTATATAAGGAGTCCTAGGCGAGGAGCATGGGAAAGAACTTTTTCAGAGCAAACTTAGCACTTAGAGCAATTTAGGCATTTTCCGTTTTTGTTATTTCGAGCTGCGACTCAATTAGGTTTAGCCGTCTTAGGGTTGCTAGAACTAGGAATCTCGCCGACAGCTCTCGAGCCCAGGCTTATACCTTGTTGTAAACGCTCATACGCAAATTCGGAATAAGATCTTCTTTGCTCTCTTTTTCGATTTCTTATACTTTATCTTTGTTATTCTCGTGTTCTGATTGCTTGACGTGTGGTAATTAGCAGATACTCGGGTCCTCTGGGAAATTAGGGGTTTCCTAGTTTCCTTATTTAAACGGAAATCGACAGTGCGAATTTCGGTTCCCACAGTTTGGCGCTAGAAGGAGGAGACATACGGATCAATCTAACCCGCAAAAGCCACTCAACGATCAGGAACGGTATGCATGACTCGACGTGTGCGAACGTCATCTCATTCAAGGGGGGAGCAACGATCGATCGAGCCAAACCTCGAAACGATCTCCTTGTTATCGAGTTGACGATTCGAGATATCGACGTCGCTAGAGTGCTAATCGATACCGGAAGCTCGGCCGATATCATCTTCAAAGACACTCTCGAAAAGATGGGGATCAATCAATCCGAAGTCACGAAAAGCCCAAGCCCACTGCTAGGACTTTCGGGGGAAACAACCATGGCCTATGGATCAATTAGTCTCGCTGTCAAAGCCGGAACCGTGATGAACGTCACAGAGTTTCTAGTCGTTGACCGTCCCGCATCTTACAACATTATCATGGGAACGCCATGCGCGCAATCCCATCAACCTACCATCTTTGCCTCAAGTTCCTGACCCCTAGCGGAGTCGAGGTAATATGGGGAAATCCGAGAGTTTCACAGGTTTGTTTCGCCACGGAATTAAAACGAAAGAGACCGATCCTCGAAATCACTTCTAGAAAAGTGGAGCAAAAGACCTCCAGCAAAGATACGCGAAATCAGGATTCAGCGGAATTCTTCTGGCAATCTCGCAGCATCGCAGCTCTAGATGAAAAACGCGAGCCAACATGCGAACCCGTGGTAACGATCTGTCTCGACGAAGCCTTCCCAGAACAATGCATCGAGATTGGAGCCAATCTCCGCGAGCCTTTAAGGACAGAACTCGTAACCTGTCTTAAAAAGAACCTCAATACTTTCGCATGGGCTGCGGAAGATATGCCAGGAATCGACATTAACATAACATGTCACGAGCTGAATATTGACCCAACATTCAAACCCGTCAAACAAAAAAGACGGAAGCTAGGACCTGAACGTGCTGCCGCAGTAAACGATGAGGTCGAAAAATTGCTTAAAGTTGGGTCGATACTAGAAGTAAGATACCCGGACTGGCTCGCCAACCCCGTAGTAGTCAAAATGAAGAACGGGAAGTGGCGAGTTTGCATGGATTTTACCGACCTAAACAAGGCATGTCCAAAGGATAGCTTCCCTCTACCACATATAGATCGATTGGTAGAAGCAACAGCGGGCAACGAACTCTTATCCTTCATGGATGCCTTCTCAGGTTGCAATCAAATTAGGATGAATCCCGACGATCGTGAGAAGACTGCGTTCATTACCGATCGCGGAACTTATTGCTATAAGGTAATGCCCTTCGGCCTCAAAAACACTGGTGCAACTTACCAACGACTCGTGAACCGAATGTTCTCCAAACAACTCGGAAAAACGATGGAGGTTTATATCGACGACATGCTCGTCAAATCCCTCAAAGCAAAAGATCACGTGTCACATCTCGAAGAATGCTTTGCAAAATTAAATTCCCATAACATGAAGCTCAACCCGACAAAATGTAGATTCGCCGTGGCATCAAAGCAAATCCAAAACAGATCAACGCACTAATCGAGATGGCTTCACCAAAGAATAAGCGGGAAGTCCAAAGACTGACTGGCAGAATCGCAGCGCTTAACCGATTTATTTCACGATGAACAGATAAGTGCCTGCCCTTCTACGACGTCCTGCGAGGAAATAAAAAATTAGAATGGTCGGAAGAGTGCGAAAACGCCTTCCAACAGCTGAAACGTTATTTAGCTACTCCTCCAGTCCTCGCAAAACCCGTGGAAGGGGAGCCTTTATTCTTGTACATCGCTGTGTCGGCAACGGCCATAAGCGGAGTCCTGATCAGGGAAGAACGCGGGGAGCAGAAACCTATTTTCTACATAAGCAAAACCTTGCTGGATGCCGAATCTAGGTATCCATTGATGGAAAAATTGGCATGCGCGGTCGTAACATCGGCCCGAAAACTAAGATCATATTTCCAATCCCACACAATCGTCATCCTCACGACTTTTCCCTTATGGACAATTTTGCATAGCCCAAGTCAATCAGGCCGACTGGCTAAGTGGGCGGTCGAGTTGAGCGAGTATGACATCGAATACCGACCGAGAACGAGCGCAAAATCACAAGTGCTCGCAGACTTCTTGGTCGAACTTCCAACGGGAACAATAACCAATGAAGAACCAAATTCCACCTGGCTCCTCCACGTCGACGGATCCTCATCCAAGCAAGGATCGGGTATCGGAATCCGTCTCACATCTCCAACGAGCGAGATCTTGGAACAATCGTTCAGGCTGGAATTCCATGCCTCGAACAACGAGGCTGAATACGAAGCATTAATCGCTGGACTGCGATTGGCTCACGGTTTAAAAATACGTAATCTCCACGCTTACTGCGACTCCCGGTTAGTGGCCAGTCAATTCAGCGGAGAGTACGAAGCCAGAGACGAACGGATGGACGCATACCTCGAACTGGTCCAAGGGCTAGCTCAAGACTTCGACTGTTTTGCTCTTACGCGAATTCCCTGTTCCGAGAACGTCCAGGCAGACGCCCTCACGGCCCTAGCATCAAGTTCCGACCCAGGACTTAAAAGGGTAATTCCAGTCGAGTTCATCAAACATCCAAGCATCGGACCACCAATCATCGTCAATCTCATAGAGGGTCAACATGATGAGGAAGAAGAAATTACGATACAACCACCATCGGCGCAATCTGATTACGGCTGTGATACCCCATGGCTTCAGACGATTCGAGACTATATTGTCGACGGGCAACTGCCCGCCGAAAAATGGGCAGCTTGCAAGGTCCGAACACAGGCCGCACGCTACGTGACAGTGGACGGCGAAATCTACTTCTCCGGACCACTCATGACGTGCCTGGAAGGAGAAAAAGCGAGAAAAGTAATGGAGGAAATACATTCTGGCTCCTGCGGCAATCATTCCGGTGGAAGATCGCTAGCCGTGAAAACCAAACGCCATGGATATTATTGGCCAACGATGATCGGAGATTGCGAGAAATTCGCACGAAAATGCGAAAAATACCAAAGGCATGCACCAACCATCCGACAACCGGCCGAAGTTCTTTCCTCCATCACGTCACCCTACCCCCTTTATGCGCTGGGCCATGGATATTGTCGGACCTCTGCATAATTCCAAGCAAAAGCGTTTCCTTCTAGTCCTTGCCGATTTTTTCTCAAAATGGGTAGAGGCGGACTCATACGCAAGTATAAAAGATGTCCAAGTCGAAAATTTCGTATGGAAAAACATCATCTGTAGGCATGGAGTTCCTTACGAGATTGTAACCGATAAAGGGTCTCAGTTCATCTCCACCCGGTTCGAGGCATTCTGCGAAAAGTGGAAGATACGACTCAACAAGTCAACTCCCAGATATCCACAGTGCAACGGACAGGCTGAAACAATCAACAAGACCATCCTCAACGGACTGAAGAAACGCTTAGAGGCCAAAAAAGGCAGGTGGGCCGACGAACTCGAGGGAGTCCTCTGGTCTCACCGTACCACCCCAAGGCGAGCAACGGGAGAAACTCCTTTCACTCTGGTATACGGCACGGAATGCATGATTCCCGCAGAAGTAGAGTTCCCCGGTGTTCGAAGAAGGTTATTACCCAAACGAGAGGAACTCAACAATGCTATGCTCTTGGATGATCTCGACCTCATTAACGAGCGCCGAGATCAAGCGCTCATCCGAATTCAAAATTACCAGCACGCCGCTGCAAAATACTATAATTCCAACGTACGAAATCGTAGGTTCAATCAGGGAGATCTGGTCCTTCGCAAAGTCTTCCAAAACACCGCTGAACGAAATGCGGGAAAACTCGGAGCAAACTGGGAAGGTCCCTATAAAATCGAAAAAATCGTCCGACCAGGTTCTTACGAAATAGCCAACATGCAAGGCATAAAAATTCCTAGAACCTGGAACGCGATGCATCTCAAAAAATACTATCACTAAACAAATCAACTCGCGATCACTGAACTACGAGACGGCTTAATCTCCGCAAGGAGTACGTAGGCAGTTTGTCAAAAGGCAAATTCAGCTGTCTCCCCTCATTCAAAAGAGGGGGAGTGGGTACGTATACTCATATACTCCCAAAAATCAAAAAAACTTATTACCACGCTCTTGGTGTTTTCGACTTATCAAAACATACTCACCCGTAAAATCAGAACGAGGTCTTCGGAAATTAGTCGGCCGCTTAGGAGGAGCAACCTTTAGCATCGCGAGACGTCGCAAAAGATGCCTCAAAGGTTATTTCTTCCGAACAAACGAACCTACATCACAAAAAGACATATATATGCACACATTAAACACTTATTTTGCGCAAAAATTTGAAACAACGGCACACGCCACCAAGTCCGATGCTGATCACATCGAACTCACAAACGTCCTAAACAGACATAGCCATCTCACGGAGATGACTCTCTTACATCCGACACAAGGATAATAGCGCTATAAAAGAAATCCGAAATTTTGGTCTAGCACTTCCGGTCTCCGGAGAGATGCTCGATTCGTATAAAACAAGTCGTATAAGCCGAGAATCTATCGTGGACTTTAAATCGATACGAATCAGGAAGAAATCGCAATAGAAAAACGATAGCCGGCTAGTCACCACACAATCCTTAAACCGAAAGTAAACCTAGGTCTTGCCCTAAACCCAGCGCATTGGTCTCTAACATCTCAAGGCATGATATCGAAAGATAAGAGATTCTTAAACCATGCCTCTATGTTTATGTTCGACATCTTCAGCACCCCCACAGAGTTCACATCTCGTGGAAGAACTCTCGAAACAGATCTCGAATGAAACATTTCGCAATCGAAGAGGGACATGAGACGACAACTCATCACCTTCCTCCCCACTATTCACAAACTCATAAAAAGCACCATTCGATTATCTTAAGAAGAAAGCCGCGGAGCGGCAGGGATTCAAAGCCACACACGGCCAGTCCCGAAATACAAAACAAGGCCATTCAAGGCCGAAACATAAAAACATATAAAAAAATCTCTCGCAAGAGATCTAACCCAAGTCATCCTCAGAACTCACGCCCCCTCTTCACCCGCTGCCTCGTCCGAGCCTGGAGCCGTGTCATCTCCGTTTTCTCCGACCATCAGGTCTTTCCCCTCTGGGTCTTCTGAACACGTCGGAAGGAAGCACGCGGATTTCAGGTCAGCCAGGATGAGACCGAAATCTCCATCCCCGGCCGCCACATCTCCCTTGCAGCCGGACAGTCGGGCCTCTTCGGCCTCCAAGGTCGGGGGAGTCTCACTTTGGAACAACCGAACCACGGCCATCCTGCCCTCAATCGTCGCCAAAGCTAGGTCCCTGCTCCGGATGCACTCGAGGGAACCCAGGGAAGCAGAAATCTTCGCCAAGCGAGCCTGAAACTCTGAGCGAAGGGCATCCGCAGCCTCTTGGATCCCGCGGCTCGCTAGTCCCGCATCACCCTCGATTTGATGCTGAAGCCGACGCACCTCCGAGGATTTGGCCTTCCTGGCCTTCTTTTCCTTAAGCAAGGAACTCGCCGTCTTCCCAAGGTCCCTCTGAGCTCTCCTATCGCGACCTCGAGCTTCGATACTTTCGCAGAGTGAGAGTCCTTGACAGCCGTCAGCATGGTCTCGGTTTCAGACCATCTGCCCTGAAGCTCCACCAACTCCCCGGAAAGGCGGCTGGTCTCAGAACCACACTCGCTGATCATCCCATCGATCAACGATATGAACTGCGAACGGTTAAAATTCTTAAGACTAAGTCCGAGAAAGAATGCACATAAAGACGATCGAGAATTCAAGCAAGAGACAAACCTTTCCGCGAAGTCCCGATGCTAAGCTCGATCCACCTCGCTGCAAAGTCTCCCCGTCACCACTCTTGGCAAGTTTCCTCTTCCGACTCTTAGGCTGAGCAACCGGGACAGCGCTAGGAGCGCGCAACGCCAGAACGATTTCTTTCCTGGCTGGAGGAGGAGGCATAGAGTCAGCGGCCTTCTCCTTGTCCTCGACAAGGATCGGAGTCGTAGAAGATCCTGCAGGTAGGGCTTGCGGAAGAGGAGCCATGACCTCGGTCTCATGACCCGGGGCAATGACCTGCGCAGAAGAAGACGGGAACTCGGAGCCAGCTTGAGCCAGTTCCTTCTCAGCTTGACGACGAACTAGTTTCTCTCGGAAGGAAAGATGACCGGCAACACAAGTCGGCGCTTCAGCCGGAGAAGTTAGAACAGGAGCCGAGAAGTGGCCTCACCCATCTCGACGTCGGAATCTCTCTTATCACCTGGGAGGAAGACATGTTGAAAGGAAAGGTTTTGGAACTAGAGAGGTTTTTGAAGGAATGAAGAAGGGAAGGTATGAAGAAAATGAATGACAAGAGCTCACTATTTATAGAAGTATGGGTTCAGAATACTGTCTCGATAACTTTTGTCCGCGGAGTTTAAAATGTGAATTTCGTCCAATACGCTTAACCTTGTCAAAATCATCTATCCACCCGCTAGAGTCACAACTCTAAGGGCTGGGGGGGCTAACTGTAGGGGTCAAAAACGGTTGCGACAAATTTAATATTCAAAACGTCCGAGGGGAAGAAAATAAGAATTTCTCCGATGAGTACTTTTCGAAATAGATTCTTTTTTACGAAAAAGCTTTACGGAAGAAAGAATTGAGACGACCGACGAAAGCTCGAAATAGGTCGTTACACAGCGACCGAGCTCGGCCAAGCTCGGGAAAATGGAATATCTCCATTTTTATGATAGACGGCATAAGGGCAGAAGAGTAAAAGCGTATAAACCAACCTTGGAGCTAGTATATAAGGAGTCCTAGGCGAGGAGCATGGGAAAAGAACTTTTTCAGAGCAAACTTAGCACTTAGAGCGATTTAGGCATTTTTCTGTTTTTGTTATTTCGAGCTGCGACTCAATTAGGTTTAGCCGTCTTAGGGTTGCTAGAACTAGGATCTCGCCGACAGCTCTCGAGCCCACCCGGCTTATACCTTGTTGTAAACGCTCATACGCAAATTCGGAATAAGATCTTCTTGCTCTCTTTTCGATTTCTTATACTTTATCGTTGTTATTCTCATGTTCTGATTGCTTGACGTGTGGTAATTAGCAGATATCCGGGTACTCTGAGAAATTAGGATTTTCCTAGTTTCCTTATTTAAACGGAAATCGACAGTGGAATTTCGGTTCCCACAAACCTAACATCAATCAGGATCT
>NW_026016913.1:0-34757 GCF_020379485.1 Brassica napus | reverse complement strand
TGATTCTCCACTACTTATGTATCAAAATCAAGCTTCTTACATCGCGATCATCCTGGTTTGATTAGAATAAAGAAGTTGTCATATTCCCAAACAGGAAAACTGGGATCACCTGATTTGAAAGTGGGATAGCTTCTTCATCCTAACTCCTATGAGATTTATTCCACTTCCTAATGATTCTCCACTACTTTATGTATCAAAATCAAGCTTCTTACATCGCGATTCTTCCTGGTTTGATTAGAATGACAAAGAAGTTGTCATATTCCCAAACAGGAAAACTGGGATCACCTGATTTGAAAGTGGGATAGCTTCTTCATCCTAACTCCTATGAGATTTATTCCACTTCCTAATGATTCTCCACTACTTTATGTATCAAAATCAAGCTTTTTACATCGCGATTCTTCCTGGTTTGATTAGAATGACAAAGAAGTTGTCATATTCCCAAACAGGAAAACTGGGATCACCTGATTTGAAAGTGGGATAGCTTCTTCATCCTAACTCCTATGAGATTTATTCCACTTCCTAATGATTCTCCACTACTTTATGTATCAAAATCAAGCTTCTTACATCGCGATTCTTCCTGGTTTGATTAGAATGACAAAGAAGTTGTCATATTCCCAAACAGGAAAACTGGGATCACCTGATTTGAAAGTGGGATAGCTTCTTCATCCTAACTCCTATGAGATTTATTCCACTTCCTAATGATTCTCCACTACTTTATGTATCAAAATCAAGCTTTTTACATCGCGATTCTTCCTGGTTTGATTAGAATGACAAAGAAGTTGTCATATTCCCAAACAGGAAAACTGGGATCACCTGATTTGAAAGTGGGATAGCTTCTTCATCCTAACTCCTATGAGATTTTTCCACTTCCTAATGATTCTCCACTACTTTATGTATCAAAATCAAGCTTCTTACATCGCGATTCTTCCTGGTTTGATTAGAATGACAAAGAAGTTGTCATATTCCCAAACAGGAAAACTGGGATCACCTGATTTGAAAGTGGGATAGCTTCTTCATCCTAACTCCTATGAGATTTATTCCACTTCCTAATGATTCTCCACTACTTTATGTATCAAAATCAAGCTTTTACATCACGATTCTTCCTGGTTTGATTAGAATGACAAAGAAGTTGTCATATTCCCAAACAGGAAAACTGGGATCACCTGATTTGAAAGTGGGATAGCTTCTTCATCCTAACTCCTATGAGATTTATTCCACTCCTAATGATTCTCCACTACTTTATGTATCAAAATCAAGCTTCTTACATCGCGATTCTTCCTGGTTTGATTAGAATGACAAAGAAGTTGTCATATTCCCAAACAGGAAAACTGGGATCACCTGATTTGAAAGTGGGATAGCTTCTTCATCCTAACTCCTATGAGATTTATTCCACTTCCTAATGATTCTCCACTACTTTATGTATCAAAATCAAGCTTCTTACATCGCGATTCTTCCTGGTTTGATTAGAATGACAAAGAAGTTGTCATATTCCCAAACAGGAAAACTGGGATCACCTGATTTGAAAGTGGGATAGCTTCTTCATCCTAACTCCTATGAGATTTATTCCACTTCCTAATGATTCTCCACTACTTTATGTATCAAAATCAAGCTTCTTACATCGCGATTCTTCCTGGTTTGATTAGAATGACAAAGAAGTTGTCATATTCCCAAACAGGAAAACTGGGATCACCTGATTTGAAAGTGGGATAGCTTCTTCATCCTAACTCCTATGAGATTTATTCCACTTCCTAATGATTCTCCACTACTTTATGTATCAAAATCAAGCTTTTTACATCACGATTCTTCCTGGTTTGATTAGAATGACAAAGAAGTTGTCATATTCCCAAACAGGAAAACTGGGATCACCTGATTTGAAAGTGGGATAGCTTCTTCATCCTAACTCCTATGAGATTTTTTCCACTTCCTAGTGATTCTCCACTACTTTATGTATCAAAATCAAGCTTCTTACATCGCGATTCTTCCTGGTTTGATTAGAATGACAAAGAAGTTGTCATATTCCCAAACAGGAAAACTGGGATCACCTGATTTGAAAGTGGGATAGCTTCTTCATCCTAACTCCTATGAGATTTATTCCACTTCCTAATGATTCTCCACTACTTTATGTATCAAAATCAAGCTTTTACATCACGATTCTTCCTGGTTTGATTAGAATGACAAAGAAGTTGTCATATTCCCAAACAGGAAAACTGGGATCACCTGATTTGAAAGTGGGATAGCTTCTTCATCCTAACTCCTATGAGATTTTTCCACTTCCTAATGATTCTCCACTACTTTATGTATCAAAATCAAGCTTCTTACATCGCGATTCTTCCTGGTTTGATTAGAATGACAAAGAAGTTGTCATATTCCCAAACAGGAAAACTGGGATCACCTGATTTGAAAGTGGGATAGCTTCTTCATCCTAACTCCTATGAGATTTATTCCACTTCCTAATGATTCTCCACTACTTTATGTATCAAAATCAAGCTTTTTACATCGCGATTCTTCCTGGTTTGATTAGAATGACAAAGAAGTTGTCATATTCCCAAACAGGAAAACTGGGATCACCTGATTTGAAAGTGGGATAGCTTCTTCATCCTAACTCCTATGAGATTTATTCCACTTCCTAATGATTCTCCACTACTTTATGTATCAAAATCAAGCTTCTTACATCGCGATTCTTCCTGGTTTGATTAGAATGACAAAGAAGTTGTCATATTCCCAAACAGGAAAACTGGGATCACCTGATTTGAAAGTGGGATAGCTTCTTCATCCTAACTCCTATGAGATTTATTCCACTTCCTAATGATTCTCCACTACTTTATGTATCAAAATCAAGCTTCTTACATCGCGATTCTTCCTGGTTTGATTAGAATGACAAAGAAGTTGTCATATTCCCAAACAGGAAAACTGGGATCACCTGATTTGAAAGTGGGATAGCTTCTTCATCCTAACTCCTATGAGATTTTTCCACTTCCTAATGATTCTCCACTACTTTATGTATCAAAATCAAGCTTCTTACATCGCGATTCTTCCTGGTTTGATTAGAATGACAAAGAAGTTGTCATATTCCCAAACAGGAAAACTGGGATCACCTGATTTGAAAGTGGGATAGCTTCTTCATCCTAACTCCTATGAGATTTATTCCACTTCCTAATGATTCTCCACTACTTTATGTATCAAAATCAAGCTTCTTACATCGCGATTCTTCCTGGTTTGATTAGAATGACAAAGAAGTTGTCATATTCCCAAACAGGAAAACTGGGATCACCTGATTTGAAAGTGGGATAGCTTCTTCATCCTAACTCCTATGAGATTTATTCCACTTCCTAATGATTCTCCACTACTTTATGTATCAAAATCAAGCTTCTTACATCGCGATTCTTCCTGGTTTGATTAGAATGACAAAGAAGTTGTCATATTCCCAAACAGGAAAACTGGGATCACCTGATTTGAAAGTGGGATAGCTTCTTCATCCTAACTCCTATGAGATTTATTCCACTTCCTAATGATTCTCCACTACTTTATGTATCAAAATCAAGCTTTTACATCGCGATTCTTCCTGGTTTGATTAGAATGACAAAGAAGTTGTCATATTCCCAAACAGGAAAACTGGGATCACCTGATTTGAAAGTGGGATAGCTTCTTCATCCTAACTCCTATGAGATTTTTCCACTTCCTAATGATTCTCCACTACTTTATGTATCAAAATCAAGCTTCTTACATCGCGATTCTTCCTGGTTTGATTAGAATGACAAAGAAGTTGTCATATTCCCAAACAGGAAAACTGGGATCACCTGATTTGAAAGTGGGATAGCTTCTTCATCCTAACTCCTATGAGATTTATTCCACTTCCTAATGATTCTCCACTACTTTATGTATCAAAATCAAGCTTCTTACATCGCGATTCTTCCTGGTTTGATTAGAATGACAAAGAAGTTGTCATATTCCCAAACAGGAAAACTGGGATCACCTGATTTGAAAGTGGGATAGCTTCTTCATCCTAACTCCTATGAGATTTATTCCACTTCCTAATGATTCTCCACTACTTTATGTATCAAAATCAAGCTTCTTACATCGCGATTCTTCCTGGTTTGATTAGAATGACAAAGAAGTTGTCATATTCCCAAACAGGAAAACTGGGATCACCTGATTTGAAAGTGGGATAGCTTCTTCATCCTAACTCCTATGAGATTTATTCCACTTCCTAATGATTCTCCACTACTTTATGTATCAAAATCAAGCTTCTTACATCGCGATTCTTCCTGGTTTGATTAGAATGACAAAGAAGTTGTCATATTCCCAAACAGGAAAACTGGGATCACCTGATTTGAAAGTGGGATAGCTTCTTCATCCTAACTCCTATGAGATTTATTCCACTTCCTAATGATTCTCCACTACTTTATGTATCAAAATCAAGCTTCTTACATCGCGATTCTTCCTGGTTTGATTAGAATGACAAAGAAGTTGTCATATTCCCAAACAGGAAAACTGGGATCACCTGATTTGAAAGTGGGATAGCTTCTTCATCCTAACTCCTATGAGATTTATTCCACTTCCTAATGATTCTCCACTACTTTATGTATCAAAATCAAGCTTCTTACATCGCGATTCTTCCTGGTTTGATTAGAATGACAAAGAAGTTGTCATATTCCCAAACAGGAAAACTGGGATCACCTGATTTGAAAGTGGGATAGCTTCTTCATCCTAACTCCTATGAGATTTATTCCACTTCCTAATGATTCTCCACTACTTTATGTATCAAAATCAAGCTTCTTACATCGCGATTCTTCCTGGTTTGATTAGAATGACAAAGAAGTTGTCATATTCCCAAACAGGAAAACTGGGATCACCTGATTTGAAAGTGGGATAGCTTCTTCATCCTAACTCCTATGAGATTTATTCCACTTCCTAATGATTCTCCACTACTTTATGTATCAAAATCAAGCTTCTTACATCGCGATTCTTCCTGGTTTGATTAGAATGACAAAGAAGTTGTCATATTCCCAAACAGGAAAACTGGGATCACCTGATTTGAAAGTGGGATAGCTTCTTCATCCTAACTCCTATGAGATTTATTCCACTTCCTAATGATTCTCCACTACTTTATGTATCAAAATCAAGCTTTTTACATCACGATTCTTCCTGGTTTGATTAGAATGACAAAGAAGTTGTCATATTCCCAAACAGGAAAACTGGGATCACCTGATTTGAAAGTGGGATAGCTTCTTCATCCTAACTCCTATGAGATTTTTCCACTTCCTAATGATTCTCCACTACTTTATGTATCAAAATCAAGCTTCTTACATCGCGATTCTTCCTGGTTTGATTAGAATGACAAAGAAGTTGTCATATTCCCAAACAGGAAAACTGGGATCACCTGATTTGAAAGTGGGATAGCTTCTTCATCCTAACTCCTATGAGATTTATTCCACTTCCTAATGATTCTCCACTACTTTATGTATCAAAATCAAGCTTTTACATCGCGATTCTTCCTGGTTTGATTAGAATGACAAAGAAGTTGTCATATTCCCAAACAGGAAAACTGGGATCACCTGATTTGAAAGTGGGATAGCTTCTTCATCCTAACTCCTATGAGATTTATTCCACTTCCTAATGATTCTCCACTACTTTATGTATCAAAATCAAGCTTCTTACATCGCGATTCTTCCTGGTTTGATTAGAATGACAAAGAAGTTGTCATATTCCCAAACAGGAAAACTGGGATCACCTGATTTGAAAGTGGGATAGCTTCTTCATCCTAACTCCTATGAGATTTATTCCACTTCCTAATGATTCTCCACTACTTTATGTATCAAAATCAAGCTTCTTACATCGCGATTCTTCCTGGTTTGATTAGAATGACAAAGAAGTTGTCATATTCCCAAACAGGAAAACTGGGATCACCTGATTTGAAAGTGGGATAGCTTCTTCATCCTAACTCCTATGAGATTTTTTCCACTTCCTAATGATTCTCCACTACTTTATGTATCAAAATCAAGCTTCTTACATCGCGATTCTTCCTGGTTTGATTAGAATGACAAAGAAGTTGTCATATTCCCAAACAGGAAAACTGGGATCACCTGATTTGAAAGTGGGATAGCTTCTTCATCCTAACTCCTATGAGATTTATTCCACTTCCTAATGATTCTCCACTACTTTATGTATCAAAATCAAGCTTTTACATCGCGATTCTTCCTGGTTTGATTAGAATGACAAAGAAGTTGTCATATTCCCAAACAGGAAAACTGGGATCACCTGATTTGAAAGTGGGATAGCTTCTTCATCCTAACTCCTATGAGATTTATTCCACTTCCTAATGATTCTCCACTACTTTATGTATCAAAATCAAGCTTCTTACATCGCGATTCTTCCTGGTTTGATTAGAATGACAAAGAAGTTGTCATATTCCCAAACAGGAAAACTGGGATCACCTGATTTGAAAGTGGGATAGCTTCTTCATCCTAACTCCTATGAGATTTTTCCACTTCCTAATGATTCTCCACTACTTTATGTATCAAAATCAAGCTTCTTACATCGCGATTCTTCCTGGTTTGATTAGAATGACAAAGAAGTTGTCATATTCCCAAACAGGAAAACTGGGATCACCTGATTTGAAAGTGGGATAGCTTCTTCATCCTAACTCCTATGAGATTTATTCCACTTCCTAATGATTCTCCACTACTTTATGTATCAAAATCAAGCTTCTTACATCGCGATTCTTCCTGGTTTGATTAGAATGACAAAGAAGTTGTCATATTCCCAAACAGGAAAACTGGGATCACCTGATTTGAAAGTGGGATAGCTTCTTCATCCTAACTCCTATGAGATTTTTCCACTTCCTAATGATTCTCCACTACTTTATGTATCAAAATCAAGCTTCTTACATCGCGATTCTTCCTGGTTTGATTAGAATGACAAAGAAGTTGTCATATTCCCAAACAGGAAAACTGGGATCACCTGATTTGAAAGTGGGATAGCTTCTTCATCCTAACTCCTATGAGATTTATTCCACTTCCTAATGATTCTCCACTACTTTATGTATCAAAATCAAGCTTCTTACATCGCGATTCTTCCTGGTTTGATTAGAATGACAAAGAAGTTGTCATATTCCCAAACAGGAAAACTGGGATCACCTGATTTGAAAGTGGGATAGCTTCTTCATCCTAACTCCTATGAGATTTATTCCACTTCCTAATGATTCTCCACTACTTTATGTATCAAAATCAAGCTTCTTACATCGCGATTCTTCCTGGTTTGATTAGAATGACAAAGAAGTTGTCATATTCCCAAACAGGAAAACTGGGATCACCTGATTTGAAAGTGGGATAGCTTCTTCATCCTAACTCCTATGAGATTTATTCCACTTCCTAATGATTCTCCACTACTTTATGTATCAAAATCAAGCTTCTTACATCGCGATTCTTCCTGGTTTGATTAGAATGACAAAGAAGTTGTCATATTCCCAAACAGGAAAACTGGGATCACCTGATTTGAAAGTGGGATAGCTTCTTCATCCTAACTCCTATGAGATTTATTCCACTTCCTAATGATTCTCCACTACTTTATGTATCAAAATCAAGCTTCTTACATCGCGATTCTTCCTGGTTTGATTAGAATGACAAAGAAGTTGTCATATTCCCAAACAGGAAAACTGGGATCACCTGATTTGAAAGTGGGATAGCTTCTTCATCCTAACTCCTATGAGATTTATTCCACTTCCTAATGATTCTCCACTACTTTATGTATCAAAATCAAGCTTCTTACATCGCGATTCTTCCTGGTTTGATTAGAATGACAAAGAAGTTGTCATATTCCCAAACAGGAAAACTGGGATCACCTGATTTGAAAGTGGGATAGCTTCTTCATCCTAACTCCTATGAGATTTATTCCACTTCCTAATGATTCTCCACTACTTTATGTATCAAAATCAAGCTTCTTACATCGCGATTCTTCCTGGTTTGATTAGAATGACAAAGAAGTTGTCATATTCCCAAACAGGAAAACTGGGATCACCTGATTTGAAAGTGGGATAGCTTCTTCATCCTAACTCCTATGAGATTTATTCCACTTCCTAATGATTCTCCACTACTTTATGTATCAAAATCAAGCTTCTTACATCGCGATTCTTCCTGGTTTGATTAGAATGACAAAGAAGTTGTCATATTCCCAAACAGGAAAACTGGGATCACCTGATTTGAAAGTGGGATAGCTTCTTCATCCTAACTCCTATGAGATTTATTCCACTTCCTAATGATTCTCCACTACTTTATGTATCAAAATCAAGCTTCTTACATCGCGATTCTTCCTGGTTTGATTAGAATGACAAAGAAGTTGTCATATTCCCAAACAGGAAAACTGGGATCACCTGATTTGAAAGTGGGATAGCTTCTTCATCCTAACTCCTATGAGATTTATTCCACTTCCTAATGATTCTCCACTACTTTATGTATCAAAATCAAGCTTCTTACATCGCGATTCTTCCTGGTTTGATTAGAATGACAAAGAAGTTGTCATATTCCCAAACAGGAAAACTGGGATCACCTGATTTGAAAGTGGGATAGCTTCTTCATCCTAACTCCTATGAGATTTATTCCACTTCCTAATGATTCTCCACTACTTTATGTATCAAAATCAAGCTTCTTACATCGCGATTCTTCCTGGTTTGATTAGAATGACAAAGAAGTTGTCATATTCCCAAACAGGAAAACTGGGATCACCTGATTTGAAAGTGGGATAGCTTCTTCATCCTAACTCCTATGAGATTTATTCCACTTCCTAATGATTCTCCACTACTTTATGTATCAAAATCAAGCTTTTACATCGCGATTCTTCCTGTTTGATTAGAATGACAAAGAAGTTGTCATATTCCCAAACAGGAAAACTGGGATCACCTGATTTGAAAGTGGGATAGCTTCTTCATCCTAACTCCTATGAGATTTTTTCCACTTCCTAATGATTCTCCACTACTTTATGTATCAAAATCAAGCTTCTTACATCGCGATTCTTCCTGGTTTGATTAGAATGACAAAGAAGTTGTCATATTCCCAAACAGGAAAACTGGGATCACCTGATTTGAAAGTGGGATAGCTTCTTCATCCTAACTCCTATGAGATTTATTCCACTTCCTAATGATTCTCCACTACTTTATGTATCAAAATCAAGCTTCTTACATCGCGATTCTTCCTGTTTGATTAGAATGACAAAGAAGTTGTCATATTCCCAAACAGGAAAACTGGGATCACCTGATTTGAAAGTGGGATAGCTTCTTCATCCTAACTCCTATGAGATTTATTCCACTTCCTAATGATTCTCCACTACTTTATGTATCAAAATCAAGCTTCTTACATCGCGATTCTTCCTGGTTTGATTAGAATGACAAAGAAGTTGTCATATTCCCAAACAGGAAAACTGGGATCACCTGATTTGAAAGTGGGATAGCTTCTTCATCCTAACTCCTATGAGATTTATTCCACTTCCTAATGATTCTCCACTACTTTATGTATCAAAATCAAGCTTCTTACATCGCGATTCTTCCTGGTTTGATTAGAATGACAAAGAAGTTGTCATATTCCCAAACAGGAAAACTGGGATCACCTGATTTGAAAGTGGGATAGCTTCTTCATCCTAACTCCTATGAGATTTATTCCACTTCCTAATGATTCTCCACTACTTTATGTATCAAAATCAAGCTTCTTACATCGCGATTCTTCCTGGTTTGATTAGAATGACAAAGAAGTTGTCATATTCCCAAACAGGAAAACTGGGATCACCTGATTTGAAAGTGGGATAGCTTCTTCATCCTAACTCCTATGAGATTTTTCCACTTCCTAATGATTCTCCACTACTTTATGTATCAAAATCAAGCTTCTTACATCGCGATTCTTCCTGGTTTGATTAGAATGACAAAGAAGTTGTCATATTCCCAAACAGGAAAACTGGGATCACCTGATTTGAAAGTGGGATAGC
Organism: Brassica napus; assembly: GCF_020379485.1. Classification (NCBI taxonomy): domain Eukaryota; kingdom Viridiplantae; phylum Streptophyta; class Magnoliopsida; order Brassicales; family Brassicaceae; genus Brassica; species Brassica napus. The sequence continues at coordinate 24,788 of NW_026016913.1, read as the reverse complement.
TTCTTCATCCTAACTCCTATGAGATTTATTCCACTTCCTAATGATTCTCCACTACTTTATGTATCAAAATCAAGCTTCTTACATCGCGATTCTTCCTGGTTTGATTAGAATGACAAAGAAGTTGTCATATTCCCAAACAGGAAAACTGGGATCACCTGATTTGAAAGTGGGATAGCTTCTTCATCCTAACTCCTATGAGATTTATTCCACTTCCTAATGATTCTCCACTACTTTATGTATCAAAATCAAGCTTCTTACATCGCGATTCTTCCTGGTTTGATTAGAATGACAAAGAAGTTGTCATATTCCCAAACAGGAAAACTGGGATCACCTGATTTGAAAGTGGGATAGCTTCTTCATCCTAACTCCTATGAGATTTATTCCACTTCCTAATGATTCTCCACTACTTTATGTATCAAAATCAAGCTTCTTACATCGCGATTCTTCCTGGTTTGATTAGAATGACAAAGAAGTTGTCATATTCCCAAACAGGAAAACTGGGATCACCTGATTTGAAAGTGGGATAGCTTCTTCATCCTAACTCCTATGAGATTTATTCCACTTCCTAATGATTCTCCACTACTTTATGTATCAAAATCAAGCTTCTTACATCGCGATTCTTCCTGGTTTGATTAGAATGACAAAGAAGTTGTCATATTCCCAAACAGGAAAACTGGGATCACCTGATTTGAAAGTGGGATAGCTTCTTCATCCTAACTCCTATGAGATTTATTCCACTTCCTAATGATTCTCCACTACTTTATGTATCAAAATCAAGCTTCTTACATCGCGATTCTTCCTGGTTTGATTAGAATGACAAAGAAGTTGTCATATTCCCAAACAGGAAAACTGGGATCACCTGATTTGAAAGTGGGATAGCTTCTTCATCCTAACTCCTATGAGATTTATTCCACTTCCTAATGATTCTCCACTACTTTATGTATCAAAATCAAGCTTCTTACATCGCGATTCTTCCTGGTTTGATTAGAATGACAAAGAAGTTGTCATATTCCCAAACAGGAAAACTGGGATCACCTGATTTGAAAGTGGGATAGCTTCTTCATCCTAACTCCTATGAGATTTATTCCACTTCCTAATGATTCTCCACTACTTTATGTATCAAAATCAAGCTTCTTACATCGCGATTCTTCCTGGTTTGATTAGAATGACAAAGAAGTTGTCATATTCCCAAACAGGAAAACTGGGATCACCTGATTTGAAAGTGGGATAGCTTCTTCATCCTAACTCCTATGAGATTTATTCCACTTCCTAATGATTCTCCACTACTTTATGTATCAAAATCAAGCTTCTTACATCGCGATTCTTCCTGGTTTGATTAGAATGACAAAGAAGTTGTCATATTCCCAAACAGGAAAACTGGGATCACCTGATTTGAAAGTGGGATAGCTTCTTCATCCTAACTCCTATGAGATTTTTCCACTTCCTAATGATTCTCCACTACTTTATGTATCAAAATCAAGCTTCTTACATCGCGATTCTTCCTGGTTTGATTAGAATGACAAAGAAGTTGTCATATTCCCAAACAGGAAAACTGGGATCACCTGATTTGAAAGTGGGATAGCTTCTTCATCCTAACTCCTATGAGATTTATTCCACTTCCTAATGATTCTCCACTACTTTATGTATCAAAATCAAGCTTCTTACATCGCGATTCTTCCTGGTTTGATTAGAATGACAAAGAAGTTGTCATATTCCCAAACAGGAAAACTGGGATCACCTGATTTGAAAGTGGGATAGCTTCTTCATCCTAACTCCTATGAGATTTATTCCACTTCCTAATGATTCTCCACTACTTTATGTATCAAAATCAAGCTTCTTACATCGCGATTCTTCCTGGTTTGATTAGAATGACAAAGAAGTTGTCATATTCCCAAACAGGAAAACTGGGATCACCTGATTTGAAAGTGGGATAGCTTCTTCATCCTAACTCCTATGAGATTTATTCCACTTCCTAATGATTCTCCACTACTTTATGTATCAAAATCAAGCTTCTTACATCGCGATTCTTCCTGGTTTGATTAGAATGACAAAGAAGTTGTCATATTCCCAAACAGGAAAACTGGGATCACCTGATTTGAAAGTGGGATAGCTTCTTCATCCTAACTCCTATGAGATTTATTCCACTTCCTAATGATTCTCCACTACTTTATGTATCAAAATCAAGCTTCTTACATCGCGATTCTTCCTGGTTTGATTAGAATGACAAAGAAGTTGTCATATTCCCAAACAGGAAAACTGGGATCACCTGATTTGAAAGTGGGATAGCTTCTTCATCCTAACTCCTATGAGATTTATTCCACTTCCTAATGATTCTCCACTACTTTATGTATCAAAATCAAGCTTCTTACATCGCGATTCTTCCTGGTTTGATTAGAATGACAAAGAAGTTGTCATATTCCCAAACAGGAAAACTGGGATCACCTGATTTGAAAGTGGGATAGCTTCTTCATCCTAACTCCTATGAGATTTATTCCACTTCCTAATGATTCTCCACTACTTTATGTATCAAAATCAAGCTTCTTACATCGCGATTCTTCCTGGTTTGATTAGAATGACAAAGAAGTTGTCATATTCCCAAACAGGAAAACTGGGATCACCTGATTTGAAAGTGGGATAGCTTCTTCATCCTAACTCCTATGAGATTTATTCCACTTCCTAATGATTCTCCACTACTTTATGTATCAAAATCAAGCTTCTTACATCGCGATTCTTCCTGGTTTGATTAGAATGACAAAGAAGTTGTCATATTCCCAAACAGGAAAACTGGGATCACCTGATTTGAAAGTGGGATAGCTTCTTCATCCTAACTCCTATGAGATTTATTCCACTTCCTAATGATTCTCCACTACTTTATGTATCAAAATCAAGCTTCTTACATCGCGATTCTTCCTGGTTTGATTAGAATGACAAAGAAGTTGTCATATTCCCAAACAGGAAAACTGGGATCACCTGATTTGAAAGTGGGATAGCTTCTTCATCCTAACTCCTATGAGATTTATTCCACTTCCTAATGATTCTCCACTACTTTATGTATCAAAATCAAGCTTCTTACATCGCGATTCTTCCTGGTTTGATTAGAATGACAAAGAAGTTGTCATATTCCCAAACAGGAAAACTGGGATCACCTGATTTGAAAGTGGGATAGCTTCTTCATCCTAACTCCTATGAGATTTATTCCACTTCCTAATGATTCTCCACTACTTTATGTATCAAAATCAAGCTTCTTACATCGCGATTCTTCCTGGTTTGATTAGAATGACAAAGAAGTTGTCATATTCCCAAACAGGAAAACTGGGATCACCTGATTTGAAAGTGGGATAGCTTCTTCATCCTAACTCCTATGAGATTTATTCCACTTCCTAATGATTCTCCACTACTTTATGTATCAAAATCAAGCTTCTTACATCGCGATTCTTCCTGGTTTGATTAGAATGACAAAGAAGTTGTCATATTCCCAAACAGGAAAACTGGGATCACCTGATTTGAAAGTGGGATAGCTTCTTCATCCTAACTCCTATGAGATTTATTCCACTTCCTAATGATTCTCCACTACTTTATGTATCAAAATCAAGCTTCTTACATCGCGATTCTTCCTGGTTTGATTAGAATGACAAAGAAGTTGTCATATTCCCAAACAGGAAAACTGGGATCACCTGATTTGAAAGTGGGATAGCTTCTTCATCCTAACTCCTATGAGATTTATTCCACTTCCTAATGATTCTCCACTACTTTATGTATCAAAATCAAGCTTCTTACATCGCGATTCTTCCTGGTTTGATTAGAATGACAAAGAAGTTGTCATATTCCCAAACAGGAAAACTGGGATCACCTGATTTGAAAGTGGGATAGCTTCTTCATCCTAACTCCTATGAGATTTATTCCACTTCCTAATGATTCTCCACTACTTTATGTATCAAAATCAAGCTTCTTACATCGCGATTCTTCCTGGTTTGATTAGAATGACAAAGAAGTTGTCATATTCCCAAACAGGAAAACTGGGATCACCTGATTTGAAAGTGGGATAGCTTCTTCATCCTAACTCCTATGAGATTTATTCCACTTCCTAATGATTCTCCACTACTTTATGTATCAAAATCAAGCTTCTTACATCGCGATTCTTCCTGGTTTGATTAGAATGACAAAGAAGTTGTCATATTCCCAAACAGGAAAACTGGGATCACCTGATTTGAAAGTGGGATAGCTTCTTCATCCTAACTCCTATGAGATTTATTCCACTTCCTAATGATTCTCCACTACTTTATGTATCAAAATCAAGCTTCTTACATCGCGATTCTTCCTGGTTTGATTAGAATGACAAAGAAGTTGTCATATTCCCAAACAGGAAAACTGGGATCACCTGATTTGAAAGTGGGATAGCTTCTTCATCCTAACTCCTATGAGATTTTTTCCACTTCCTAATGATTCTCCACTACTTTATGTATCAAAATCAAGCTTCTTACATCGCGATTCTTCCTGGTTTGATTAGAATGACAAAGAAGTTGTCATATTCCCAAACAGGAAAACTGGGATCACCTGATTTGAAAGTGGGATAGCTTCTTCATCCTAACTCCTATGAGATTTATTCCACTTCCTAATGATTCTCCACTACTTTATGTATCAAAATCAAGCTTCTTACATCGCGATTCTTCCTGGTTTGATTAGAATGACAAAGAAGTTGTCATATTCCCAAACAGGAAAACTGGGATCACCTGATTTGAAAGTGGGATAGCTTCTTCATCCTAACTCCTATGAGATTTATTCCACTTCCTAATGATTCTCCACTACTTTATGTATCAAAATCAAGCTTCTTACATCGCGATTCTTCCTGGTTTGATTAGAATGACAAAGAAGTTGTCATATTCCCAAACAGGAAAACTGGGATCACCTGATTTGAAAGTGGGATAGCTTCTTCATCCTAACTCCTATGAGATTTTTCCACTTCCTAATGATTCTCCACTACTTTATGTATCAAAATCAAGCTTCTTACATCGCGATTCTTCCTGGTTTGATTAGAATGACAAAGAAGTTGTCATATTCCCAAACAGGAAAACTGGGATCACCTGATTTGAAAGTGGATAGCTTCTTCATCCTAACTCCTATGAGATTTATTCCACTTCCTAATGATTCTCCACTACTTTATGTATCAAAATCAAGCTTCTTACATCGCGATTCTTCCTGGTTTGATTAGAATGACAAAGAAGTTGTCATATTCCCAAACAGGAAAACTGGGATCACCTGATTTGAAAGTGGGATAGCTTCTTCATCCTAACTCCTATGAGATTTATTCCACTTCCTAATGATTCTCCACTACTTTATGTATCAAAATCAAGCTTCTTACATCGCGATTCTTCCTGGTTTGATTAGAATGACAAAGAAGTTGTCATATTCCCAAACAGGAAAACTGGGATCACCTGATTTGAAAGTGGGATAGCTTCTTCATCCTAACTCCTATGAGATTTTTCCACTTCCTATGATTCTCCACTACTTTATGTATCAAAATCAAGCTTCTTACATCGCGATTCTTCCTGGTTTGATTAGAATGACAAAGAAGTTGTCATATTCCCAAACAGGAAAACTGGGATCACCTGATTTGAAAGTGGGATAGCTTCTTCATCCTAACTCCTATGAGATTTATTCCACTTCCTGGTGATTCTCCACTACTTTATGTATCAAAATCAAGCTTCTTACATCGCGATTCATCCTGGTTTGATTAGAATGACAAAGAAGTTGTCATATTCCCAAACAGGAAAACTGGGATCACCTGATTTGAAAGTGGGATAGCTTCTTCATCCTAACTCCTATGAGATTTATTCCACTTCCTAATGATTCTCCACTACTTTATGTATCAAAATCAAGCTTCTTACATCGCGATTCTTCCTGGTTTGATTAGAATGACAAAGAAGTTGTCATATTCCCAAACAGGAAAACTGGGATCACCTGATTTGAAAGTGGGATAGCTTCTTCATCCTAACTCCTATGAGATTTATTCCACTTCCTAATGATTCTCCACTACTTTATGTATCAAAATCAAGCTTCTTACATCGCGATTCTTCCTGGTTTGATTAGAATGACAAAGAAGTTGTCATATTCCCAAACAGGAAAACTGGGATCACCTGATTTGAAAGTGGGATAGCTTCTTCATCCTAACTCCTATGAGATTTATTCCACTTCCTAATGATTCTCCACTACTTTATGTATCAAAATCAAGCTTCTTACATCGCGATTCATCCTGGTTTGATTAGAATGACAAAGAAGTTGTCATATTCCCAAACAGGAAAACTGGGATCACCTGATTTGAAAGTGGGATAGCTTCTTCATCCTAACTCCTATGAGATTTATTCCACTTCCTAATGATTCTCCACTACTTTATGTATCAAAATCAAGCTTCTTACATCGCGATTCTCCTGGTTTGATTAGAATGACAAAGAAGTTGTCATATTCCCAAACAGGAAAACTGGGATCACCTGATTTGAAAGTGGGATAGCTTCTTCATCCTAACTCCTATGAGATTTATTCCACTTCCTAATGATTCTCCACTACTTTATGTATCAAAATCAAGCTTCTTACATCGCGATTCTTCCTGGTTTGATTAGAATGACAAAGAAGTTGTCATATTCCCAAACAGGAAAACTGGGATCACCTGATTTGAAAGTGGGATAGCTTCTTCATCCTAACTCCTATGAGATTTATTCCACTTCCTAATGATTCTCCACTACTTTATGTATCAAAATCAAGCTTCTTACATCGCGATTCTTCCTGGTTTGATTAGAATGACAAAGAAGTTGTCATATTCCCAAACAGGAAAACTGGGATCACCTGATTTGAAAGTGGGATAGCTTCTTCATCCTAACTCCTATGAGATTTATTCCACTTCCTAATGATTCTCCACTACTTTATGTATCAAAATCAAGCTTCTTACATCGCGATTCTTCCTGGTTTGATTAGAATGACAAAGAAGTTGTCATATTCCCAAACAGGAAAACTGGGATCACCTGATTTGAAAGTGGGATAGCTTCTTCATCCTAACTCCTATGAGATTTATTCCACTTCCTAATGATTCTCCACTACTTTATGTATCAAAATCAAGCTTCTTACATCGCGATTCTTCCTGGTTTGATTAGAATGACAAAGAAGTTGTCATATTCCCAAACAGGAAAACTGGGATCACCTGATTTGAAAGTGGGATAGCTTCTTCATCCTAACTCCTATGAGATTTTTCCACTTCCTAGTGATTCTCCACTACTTTATGTATCAAAATCAAGCTTCTTACATCGCGATTCTTCCTGGTTTGATTAGAATGACAAAGAAGTTGTCATATTCCCAAACAGGAAAACTGGGATCACCTGATTTGAAAGTGGGATAGCTTCTTCATCCTAACTCCTATGAGATTTAATCCACTTCTTGGATTCTCCACTACTTTATGTATCAAAATCAAGCTTCTTACATCGCGATTCATCCTGGTTTGATTAGAATGACAAAGAAGTTGTCATATTCCCAAACAGGAAAACTGGGATCACCTGATTTGAAAGTGGGATAGCTTCTTCATCCTAACTCCTATGAGATTTATTCCACTTCCTAATGATTCTCCACTACTTTATGTATCAAAATCAAGCTTCTTACATCGCGATTCATCCTGGTTTGATTAGAATGACAAAGAAGTTGTCATATTCCCAAACAGGAAAACTGGGATCACCTGATTTGAAAGTGGGATAGCTTCTTCATCCTAACTCCTATGAGATTTATTCCACTTCCTAATGATTCTCCACTACTTTATGTATCAAAATCAAGCTTCTTACATCGCGATTCTTCCTGGTTTGATTAGAATGACAAAGAAGTTGTCATATTCCCAAACAGGAAAACTGGGATCACCTGATTTGAAAGTGGGATAGCTTCTTCATCCTAACTCCTATGAGATTTATTCCACTTCTTAATGATTCTCCACTACTTTATGTATCAAAATCAAGCTTCTTACATCGCGATTCATCCTGGTTTGATTAGAATGACAAAGAAGTTGTCATATTCCCAAACAGGAAAACTGGGATCACCTGATTTGAAAGTGGGATAGCTTCTTCATCCTAACTCCTATGAGATTTATTCCACTTCCTAATGATTCTCCACTACTTTATGTATCAAAATCAAGCTTCTTACATCGCGATTCATCCTGGTTTGATTAGAATGACAAAGAAGTTGTCATATTCCCAAACAGGAAAACTGGGATCACCTGATTTGAAAGTGGGATAGCTTCTTCATCCTAACTCCTATGAGATTTATTCCACTTCCTAATGATTCTCCACTACTTTATGTATCAAAATCAAGCTTCTTACATCGCGATTCTTCCTGGTTTGATTAGAATGACAAAGAAGTTGTCATATTCCCAAACAGGAAAACTGGGATCACCTGATTTGAAAGTGGGATAGCTTCTTCATCCTAACTCCTATGAGATTTAATCCACTTCTAATGATTCTCCACTACTTTATGTATCAAAATCAAGCTTCTTACATCGCGATTCATCCTGGTTTGATTAGAATGACAAAGAAGTTGTCATATTCCCAAACAGGAAAACTGGGATCACCTGATTTGAAAGTGGGATAGCTTCTTCATCCTAACTCCTATGAGATTTATTCCACTTCCTAATGATTCTCCACTACTTTATGTATCAAAATCAAGCTTCTTACATCGCGATTCATCCTGGTTTGATTAGAATGACAAAGAAGTTGTCATATTCCCAAACAGGAAAACTGGGATCACCTGATTTGAAAGTGGGATAGCTTCTTCATCCTAACTCCTATGAGATTTTTTCCACTTACTAGTGATTCTCCACTACTTTATGTATCAAAATCAAGCTTCTTACATCGCGATTCTTCCTGGTTTGATTAGAATGACAAAGAAGTTGTCATATTCCCAAACAGGAAAACTGGGATCACCTGATTTGAAAGTGTGATAGCTTCTTCATCCTAATTCCTATGAGATTTATTCCACTTCCTAATGATTCTCCACTACTTTATGTATCAAAATCAAGCTTCTTACATCGCGATTCTTCTGGTTTGATTAGAATGACAAAGAAGTTGTCATATTCCCAAACAGGAAAACTGGGATCACCTGATTTGAAAGTGGGATAGCTTCTTCATCTTAATTCCTATGAGATTTATTCCACTTCCTAATGATTCTCCACTACTTTATGTATCAAAATCAAGCTTCTTACATCGCGATTCTTCCTGGTTTGATTAGAATGACAAAGAAGTTGTCATATTCCCAAACAGGAAAACTGGGATCACCTGATTTGAAAGTCGGATAGCTTCTTCATCATAACTCCTATGAGATTTATTCCACTTCCTAATGATTCTCCACTACTTTATGTATCAAAATCAAGCTTCTTACATCGCGATTCTTCCGGGTTTGATTAGAAGGACAAAGAAGTTGTCATATTCCCAAACAGGAAAACTGGGATCACCTGATTTGAAAGTGTGATAGCTGTTGAAATGAGTTGATCAATATGGGAGAAGATGGCTTAAGGAGTTGGGAATGAGATAGTGTGAAGGCAAAGAGAGGGAGAGCTTGGGAATGATCAGGCCGTACAAGGCCGTACTGGCCGTACCATCCGTACGGTCCGGATCAATCCAACACTCGACCAAGAAGAGGAGTTACCGCGTGAAAGGAGTAAACGGCCAAAGGGATTTACCTTAAGGGAGATGACCGTTTGGATGGATAGAGTGACTAAGCCTTATCCACACAGGCTGGAACAGGCTGTAAAGGCAAAAGGAACCTGGTCCAAGATGCCAAAAACGTGTGACAGCTTCCATTGGATCAAGTTTGAATTAAAGCAACCTTATCCTTGACCTCACATGCTTAGTCTCTCTAAAACCCTTGTATCTGATCCTATATATTGTAAACTCTGTCTTGATTAATAAACAACACGATTCCATGAGTCTCTCTCTCTATTCATCATGATAATCTCATACACTTTCTCTTAACACTCTTAACTCTCTCTTAAACTTCTCAATACCTTTCCTATTCTCTAAAATCACATGGTATCAGAGCCAGGTTGGCTGTGGTATTGAGATTTCTTGTTCTTCAGCTTCAGATAAAAGTTATTTCTTGTGAGATTCTAAACAAAGTTCAAGCAAATCAAGATGGGAGGAAACAAGGTCATTACGGTTCCGATTTCACTCAAGGGTGGGGGAAACTACCTGTTGTGGTCTAGGCTTGTGAAGACAGCCATTGGGAGGCTAGGGTTATGGGATCACATCACAGATGGAGCTCCAGCACCTGTGGCCAGTGAGGAAGAAGGTGGAAGAGAGCTCGCGGTTGCTGATGGAAAGAAGTGGATTCAAGATGACTTGATGGTGCTATCTGTGCTGCAAGGATCACTTGAAGAACACCTCTTGGAAGCCTACAGCTACTGCGAGACTCCAAAACACCTGTGGGAGGTACTCCAAAAGACTTTTGGGAACATTACAAATCTGAGCCGTGTGTATGAGATCAAGAAAGCTATCAACACGCTGGTACAAGATGGAGAGGAGTTCACCAAGCATTTGGGCAAGTATAGATCGTTGTGGTCTGAGCTTGAATCGTTGAGGCCAAGCACTAATGATCAAGAGCTACTCACGGAGAGGAGGGAGCAGGATCAGGTGTTTGGATTGCTGTTGACGTTGGATCCTCCATTCAATGATGTGATCAAGCACATGTTGAGGATGCCAAATCTACCATCTATGGAGGAAGTGTGTGCGCAACTCCAAAAGGAGGAAGGGTCACTTGGACTCTTCGGAAGCAAGGGAGACTTAGCTCTAGCCAACAAGGCTGAGGAAGGAGCACAAGCTAACCGTGCAGCATACAAGACTGATGAGAGGAAGTATGGTGATGAGAGGAGGTTTGGAGGCAATTGTGATCACTGCAAGAGGTTGGGACACAAGAGGAGCCAGTGCTGGATCCTTCATCCCCATCTCAAACCGGCCAAGTTCAACAAAGACCGAGAAGCCAGAGCTAACCTGTCTACTGAAGCAAGTGAAGCCGGTCCATCAGGAGCAGGCTCAAGTGCACAAGTGGGTGAAAGCGCAGGAAAGGCAATGGCAACTCACTACACGGCCACAAAGAGTTTGGAGCATGAAGTGATTCGCAAATCTGACATTGATGCTCTCATCAAAGCTCTTAAGGAGTCTGGTACATTCGGAAATACTCTTGGTTACTCTTACACTGCTCATATGATGCCTAGGACTGAGAATAGGTTGATAGATATCATTGAGGAATTGAAACTGAGAAATGAATCACCTAGAACTCACCTAGCTAGGGGAATAAAACCATTGATTGTTGACTCTGGTGCATCTCATCACATGATTAGTGATGATAGCTTAATTAAAAACATAGAACCTGCTCATGGATGTGAGATTTTCAGAGATCTCAGGTTGTGTGTGTGTATAAGCTCCAATGGAGCAAGCTGAGAAGATTAGAGTTTGTTTTAGGTGATTTTAGAGAGAGAGTTTATAAGAGTGTTTACGTGTTTACTTAAATCAGAAACAAGAGACTTTGAAAGATTAAGAGTATAAGAAAGGGAGAGATTAAAGGGAATCTGATTCAAGAACACATTTCATTATGAAGTGGAGAGGGGAAATCCCCCAAACTCCCTTAAGGCTCAAAATCGCCTCTTACAAGCTTATTTATAAGCTTAATAGGTTTGCACAATCTGAAACCTAAATCTAATGGATAATATTAACTTGAGAGAATGGATGGTGTAGATGAGAGCTTGGTATTGCAATCTGTGTGATGTCTTGTGATTGGCTGAGGGCTGATGATATCTGATTGGCTGATTCAAACTGGTCAAAGGGAAGGCTGTTCTCCCATTGGCTCCTTATAGGCCTCCATGTATCAAGCCTTCATTCAGACCATGTTCATGGTCGTGCCCCCCTTTGGCTTTACAGCCAAGGCCAGCCTGTCCATCCTCCAAAGTAACCAATCAGCTCCATCTTTGCTCTCATTGGCCGCTTGCCTCCACAAAGGATCTTCTTGATTTCCTTTTGATGCTTCACGACCAGACTTCTTTTTATTAGCCCTAAGTATGCACAAAGTCTCCCGGACATGTTCTGATCACGCCCTAAGTTTGCACATCTTGTCCCGGACTTTGCACCACCTCAAAACATCTCAAATGGCCAAGTTGTGTATCCTCGGGTTGTCTCGGTCCGTACGGATCCGTACAGGTCCGTACCATCCGTACTGCCTCGCCCTAAGTATGCACACTTGCCCATTTGCTCCCAAACACTCTTCTAAGTCCCTCCTGGACTTGGCCCTATCTTTGCACAGCCATATGAGCACTTCTGGACACCTTTAAACACTCCTAAAGTCTTCATAGATAATCTCCGGAGGTCTTGCCCTATTCTTGCTCAAGACTCAATCTCAACTCAACACTTCACCACTCCATTTCTTTTCTTCAAGTCAACACTCCCCCTCAAGCTTGACTCTAGCTGATCCTAAGTCAAGCTTGGAACCTTGAAGAACTTCCTCATTAAAAACCTCACCAAGGAAAACCCTTTGGGACAAAACCTTGATGAGGGAAAAAGAGTAAAGCCTCCAAGGCCTAGGGATTGGCCAGTGAGTCTTTGTGCCTTACCAGCAATGTAAGGGACACAAAGACTCTGGATCATGGCCCTCATTTGATGCAAGATAGAACCCACTCCTCTTGCTCATCATCAACACTTCTTGTACTCTTCTTTAGACAGATCTTGGTCTCTCCCCCTTTCTCACAACCTTCTTGGTGTGATCAAGTGCTCGGACTACCAGATCTTCCTTGATAGATACAAGCTGATTCTTGGCTGCTTCTTCTTCATGAGTCACCACCATGTTACTGAAACCTTCATGACAGGATGTTTCAGACTGTAGTACCAATCACCTCACTCTAGAGGCCGCATTGGTGATTGCTTCTTCATCCTTCATTATGCTTCATAACTGATCTGCTCCTCTTCTTGAATAACCACCAAGTACTCTCAGATCATGTAAGCTTCAACACTCCCCCTCAAGCTTGAGACTCTCACAGGAACAAGCTTGGATGGATAGCTTCATGATCTGTACCATTACTCCATTGCAACACCTTCTGAACTCGCCATCTTCATGGAGTGCTTGTGGAAGCTTCAGCTACCTCTTCAGTCACCTCACACTAGAAGCCGCACTGATAGAGTCTTCATCTTCTCACAGCCAAGAGTGCTCTGAACACTCTCTTGCCTAGACACGCCACTGCCTAGACCCGGATGGCTCCTTCTTCTTCAGTTGCTTGCAATGGACCTTCTGAACCTTCTTGGTCCGACTGATAGCTCACTAAACTCCCCTCCTCAAGCTTGGATTGAGTATAGGTCCAAGCTTGCAAGTGAGCTTCAGTGAAACTACACACCAGTGGCGCATCACCACTTCTTTCTCAACTCTCCATTGCTCCACACAATGGGCACAGTCTTCCTCTTTCAACTCGGATGGATGGTGAACCAAGAACACCTCTTGTGAACCTGAAACATCACTCAAACTCCAGCAAAGATAAGACACAAGTGCATTGGGTCAACCCTTGATGCATCATCAAGTTTGAACACCAATGTCTTTAAGCAATGCAACAGATTAAACTAGACATTTTCAAGTTCTAATCTTTGCAAGCAAACTCTCTAAGCACAAGCAAGATCCCTTCAAGATTCAAGACAAGCTACTTAGGCAATTTTAATGCTCCTTAATCTGCAACTTAGACATGAATCCAATGCATCAATACAAGGCAGCAACAACACTCAATGCTTCACATTTAAACTTGGTTTCATTTCATGAAAGCAATCAGGTTTAGACATTACTACTATCATCCTAAAAGACAATCATTATGAACCAGTATGCAAGCAACAACTCTCAGTCACCAAACACAACTCAATAAGTATCCTGGGACAGATTCTAAACAATTGTTTATTTAGCAATCTTAACACATCCTCAGGTTGTTCAATCACAACACCACAACACAACCTGTCAATATACTCAAGCTTTATACAAAAGGAAAGAACTTTCTTACAGCCAAGGACCTTTGTATAGATCCTTGATTCCATTGGACAGATTCTGAGTTGTTAGTGTGCACTCCAACGCCTCCATCTTCCATGGACCTTTCCTTTTGAACCACCATGTCTTAGCTCCCACCTTTCTCCATGTTGTACACGCCACACCAGTACAAGCAGCAAGCTTTCTTCTTGAGAAACTTCTTCTTGGACTTTGAATAGCAAGAACCAGGAACTGGCTTTGCTAGAGAGGGTAGCTAATCCACTCCATTGCCTTTGTTTCCTTGGATCTTCTTTCTTCAAGGGCGACATGGGATGATGAGGAACAGCACCAGACAGCTTCTGGACTCCAGGATGAACACGCCTGCCTCTTGAGGTGTTGAACAGCCGGATTGAACAGACAGCTTCTTCTTGGTTGTAATGGACATGGGAGTGAGCTCTGAGGTTTGCGGAAGCTTCAACCAGATTCAGATGAACCTGGCTCTGATACCATGTGAGATTTTCAGAGATCTCAGGTTGTGTGTGTGTATAAGCTCCAATGGAGCAAGCTGAGAAGATTAGAGTTTGTTTTAGGTGATTTTAGAGAGAGAGTTTATAAGAGTGTTTACGTGTTTACTTAAATCCGAAACAAGAGACTTTGAAAGATTAAGAGTATAAGAAAGGGAGAGATTAAAGGGAATCTGATTCAAGAACACATTTCATTATGAAGTGGAGAGGGGAAATCCCCCAAACTCCCTTAAGGCTCAAAATCGCCTCTTACAAGCTTATTTATAAGCTTAATAGGTTTGCACAATCTGAAACCTAAATCTAATGGATAATATTAACTTGAGAGAATGGATGGTGTAGATGAGAGCTTGGTATTGCAATCTGTGTGATGTCTTGTGATTGGCTGAGGGCTGATGATATCTGATTGGCTGATTCAAACTGGTCAAAGGGAAGGCTGTTCTCCCATTGGCTCCTTATAGGCCTCCATGTATCAAGCCTTCATTCAGACCATGTTCATGGTCGTGCCCCCCTTTGGCTTTACAGCCAAGGCCAGCCTGTCCATCCTCCAAAGTAACCAATCAGCTCCATCTTTGCTCTCATTGGCCGCTTGCCTCCACAAAGGATCTTCTTGATTTCCTTTTGATGCTTCACGACCAGACTTCTTTTTATTTGCCCTAAGTATGCACAAAGTCTCCCGGACATGTTCTGATCACGCCCTAAGTTTGCACATCTTGTCCCGGACTTTGCACCACCTCAAAACATCTCAAATGGCCAAGTTGTGTATCCTCGGGTTGTCTCGGTCCGTACGGATCCGTACAGGTCCGTACCATCCGTACTGCCTCGCCCTAAGTATGCACACTTGCCCATTTGCTCCCAAACACTCTTCTAAGTCCCTCCTGGACTTGGCCCTATCTTTGCACAGCCATATGAGCACTTCTGGACACCTTTAAACACTCCTAAAGTCTTCATAGATAATCTTCGGAGGTCTTGCCCTATTCTTGCTCAAGACTCAATCTCAACTCAACACTTCACCACTCCATTTCTTTTCTTCAAGTCAACACTCCCCCTCAAGCTTGACTCTAGCTGATCCTAAGTCAAGCTTGGAACCTTGAAGAACTTCCTCATTAAAAACCTCACCAAGGAAAACCCTTTGGGACAAAACCTTGATGAGGGAAAAAGAGTAAAGCCTCCAAGGCCTAGGGATTGGCCAGTGAGTCTTTGTGCCTTACCAGCAATGTAAGGGACACAAAGACTCTGGATCATGGCCCTCATTTGATGCAAGATAGAACCCACTCCTCTTGCTCATCATCAACACTTCATGTACTCTTCTTTAGACAGATCTTGGTCTCTCCCCCTTTCTCACAACCTTCTTGGTGTGATCAAGTGCTCGGACTACCAGATCTTCCTTGATAGATACAAGCTGATTCTTGGCTGCTTCTTCTTCATGAGTCACCACCATGTTACTGAAACCTTCATGACAGGATGTTTCAGACTTTAGTACCAATCACCTCACTCTAGAGGCCGCATTGGTCATTGCTTCTTCATCCTTCATTATGCTTCATAACTGATCTGCTCCTCTTCTTGAATAACCACCAAGTACTCTCAGATCATGTAAGCTTCAACAATGGACATGTAATGATTGCAAATGGAGACAGAATTCCTATTAAAGGTGTAGGAGACTTAAAGCTATTTGATAAGAACTCTAAGGCATTTTACATGCCTGAATTCACTTCTAATCTCTTATCTGTTAAAAGATGTACCAATGATCTTCAATGCAATGTTATCTTTAGTCCTAACAATGTGACATTTCAGGATATTGAGAGCAATGAGTTGATTGGACAAGGAGTAACCAAGGGGGATCTTTATGTACTTGAGGATATTAACCCCATTTCTAGTTGTTTGCTGAGTTCTGTTTTAAGTAAAGGAGCATTATGGCACTCTAGGCTAGGACATCCACATGTTAGAGCCTTAAGCTTAATGTTACCAGGTGTCATGTTTAAAAATAATGATTGTGAGGCTTGTATCTTGGGAAAACATTGTAAGACTGTGTTTAAAAGATCTACTACTATCTATGATAAGTGTTTTGATCTTGTTCACTCTGATGTATGGACTGCTCCCTGCTTATCTAGAGATAATTACAAGTACTTTGTCACATTTATAGATGAAAAATCTAAATACACCTGGATAACACTCATTAGAACAAAGGATAGGGTTCTTGATGTTGAGATGAGTTGAGACATATGAGATAAGAGGTAAAGACACAAAGGAGTTGAGGACATAAAGAGGGCAAAGGAGTTAAGAGAAGAAATGGGTTGATAGAGATGGTACGGACGGATAGGCCGTACCATTGGCCGTACAAAGGTAAAAGCGGCCAAGTAACTCTCCGGGTAACTTACATGGACTTACTTGAAGTTACACTTGACCAAGACCTTATCCGAACGTTGGAGAGGATAAGGGAGGCGCGGCTTGACAGCTAGGACAGGCTGGCAAGGGCTGGAAAGGAAGAGCATCTGGTCTTGGATAAGAAAGATGCTTCAAACGTGTGGAGACACCCATTGGCCGGTTCAAATTAAAGCTTAGGCTCCCCTTTGACTCTACATGCTTATGATTTCGAAAACCCTAAGTGTATGGACCTATATATATGTAATCTCGTCCCTTAATAAAGATCAGACAGTTCTAAACAATTAATCTCTCTAGACTTTTCATAATGATTCTCCATTAGTCTCTTAATCTCTTAAGCTACACAAATCTCTTCCTTATTCTCATCTAAACTCAGATTATCTTTTACATTACTTAAAACTCTTATGGTATCAGAGCCAGGTTGATTTCAATCTGAGTTCTTGGTGTTTTTCTCTTGAAGATTCAAACTTAAAACTTTAAGAGATCAAGTGAGTGTGTTGGAAGTGTTCGTGGTAGAATCTACATCACGGGGGTTTCATCTACGTTAGGGAGTTCTTATCTGGATCTTTGGAGGTTCTTTGAAGGTGAAAGACAAGACACGAGGGGGTTGAAGCTGGTGGTGTGGTTCTAAGTCTCAAGATCAAGTCTTCTACAAGTTATTAAGGTGAAACTGTTGAAGATGGAAAGCGGTACAAAGATGAAGGTTGCTGTGACTTTCAAGGGAAGTAACTACCTAGTATGGTCTAGGATGGTGAAGACTGCTGTGGGAAGCAAGGGTTTATGGAAGCATATCACGTCTGGTGAAGCTCCAAAGCTCATTACCCAAGGAGGAGACAAGGAGAGTGTCTCGGAAGCTGAAGCTGAGAAGTGGCAACAAGAGGACTTGATGGTGATGTCTGTTCTTCATGCCTCATTGGAGCCGTCCATTCTTGATGCTTACAGCTATTGTGAGACAGCCAAGGAGCTGTGGGAAACATTGAAGAAGGTGTATGGAAACACATCTAACCTTAGCCGGGTCTTTGAAGTGAAGAAGGCTCTAAATGGCTTAGCTCAAGAGGACATGGAGTTCACTAAGCATTTGGGAAGGTTCAGGACACTCTGGTCAGAGTTGGAGATGCTAAGGCCAAGCACAACTGATCCGGAGCTTCTAAATGAAAGGAGGGAGCAGGATAAGGTCTTTGGGTTGTTGCTTACATTGAATCCGAGCTACAATGGGCTGATCAAGCATGTGCTGAGGGCTGAGAAACTCCCTGATCTGGAGGATGCGTGTGCTCAGATACAAAAGGAGCAAGGCTCCATTGGCTTGTTTGGTGGCAAAGGAGACCTGTCTCTAGCAAATGCTGCGCAAACTGATCATGAAGAGACTCCACAAGCTAATAAGGCAGCACACAGCAAGTATGAGGATAGGAAGTTCAATGGCAACTGTGATCACTGCAAGAAGCATGGACACAAGAAGAGTCAGTGCTGGATACTTCATCCCCACCTAAAGCCGGCAAAGTTTATGAAGGAAAGGGAGGCAAGAGCCCACGCATCTGAGGGAACAAGTGGAGCTGGGTCATCTAACCGTGGAGCTGAAGGAGAAGGTCGTGAGGGTGATGGCAAGGCACTGGTGACATACTCAGGAGCTCCTAACAACCGTGGCAATGATCATGACTACATCAGGAGGTCCGAGATGGATGCTCTCATCAAAATGCTCAAGGAGAACGGTAACACTCATGGGTACTCCTTTGGTGCGTCTATGATAGCTACATCTGCCTTGGTTGATGACATTGCTAGGATTAATAGGATTAAGAGTAATGAGAACTTTAGAAATGAGTACACCTTTGCTAGAAATGCTAGGATGAATCATGAGTCCAATGCATTTAGATCACCTTTGAACCTGTGTAACAATGCTAGCAACATAACTAAACCATTAATTGTTGATTCTGGTGCATCTCATCACATGATTAGTGATACAAATCTTATTAAGGATATAGAACCAACTAATGGACATGTTATGATTGCAAATGGAGACAAGATACCTATTAGAGGAATAGGAAACTTGAAATTGTTTGATAAGAATACTAGAGCTTTCTATATGCCTGAATTTACATCTAACTTGCTATCTGTTAAGAAATGCACAACTGATTTGAATTGCAATGTTATATTCAGTCCTAATGATGTAAAGTTTCAGGATATTGAGAGCAGCCAATTGATTGGAAAAGGAATCACTAAAGGAGAATTATACTTGCTTGAAGAACTTGATCCTATTTCCAATCACAATTGTTCATTCACCTCTGCTTCTAGTTTAAATAAAAATGCTTTGTGGCATGCTAGATTAGGACACCCTCATGGAAGGGCTTTGAACTTGATGTTACCAGGTGTTTCATTTGAAAATAAGGATTGTGAAGCTTGCATTTTAGGCAAGCATTGTAAAATTGTGTTTCCAAACTCTACTAGTGTTTATGATAAGTGTTTTGACTTGATTCATTCTGATGTTTGGACTGCACCTTGCATATCTAGAGATAATCATAAATACTTTGTCACATTCATTGATGAAAAATCTAAATACACCTGGTTAACTTTAATTCCATCAAAAGATAGGGTGATAGATGCATTTAAGAACTTTCAAACTTATGTGACTAACCATTACAATGCCAAGATTAAAATTTTGAGATCAGATAATGGAGGAGAGTACACAAGCTATGCGTTCAAGAGTCATCTAAGTCACCATGGAATCTTGCATCAAACAAGCTGCCCTTACACACCTCAACAGAATGGTGTGGCTGAGAGGAAAAACAGGCACTTGATGGAGGTTGCTAGATCACTAATGTTCCAAGCAAATGTCCCAAAGAGATTTTGGAGTGATGCTGTGGCCACTGCTTGCTACTTGATCAATAGAATTCCTACAAAGGTCTTAAAGGATCAAGCACCATTTGAAGTTCTAAACAAGCACAAGCCATCAGTGGACTACTTGAGAGTTTTTGGATGCTTATGTTATGTGTTGGTACCAGGAGAATTGAGGAACAAGTTAGAAGCAAGAAGCACTAAGGCAATGTTCATTGGTTACTCAACAACACAAAAGGGATACAAGTGCTATGATCCAGATACTAGAAGAGTTCTGACCTCTAGAGATGTGAAGTTCATAGAAGCAAGAGGATACTATGAAGAAAAGAATCAAGAGGATCTAAAGGATTTGACATCAGATAAGGCCGGAGCTTTGAGAATGATCTTGGAAGGTCTAGGCATCAAGATGAACCAGGATCCGAATGTTGATGGTGGAAACCAACAAGCAAGCTCCGGAGCACCTGTTGGAGTTGATCAAACACCTCACCTTGATCATGAGGGGGGAAGTGAGCCTGAAACTCAAGAAAATGGCCAAGATGGAGCCGGCTTGGGTGAAGAAGGAGAAGAGAGTAACTCAGGCTCTCATAATCAAGGTGACCAAAGACAAGAAGATGTAGAAGCTCAGGTTGAAGTACAAGAGCCGAGTGTTCAAGATGAGCTGGTTCAAGATCAGCCAGTATTGAGAAGAAGCACAAGGCTGAGAAAGGATCCTTCTAACTGGGTAAACACGAGAGTGTACTACAATGCCCAGGCTGTGGAGCATCCTACTCAGGCCGTGTGTTCCTTTGCTCAATATCCTGAAGAGCATTGTGCTTTTATGGTGAACTTGGATAAGAATTATATTCCAAAGAGCTATGAAGAGGCAATGTTAGATAAGGAGTGGAAGGAATCAGTGAGAGCTGAGGCAGGAGCTATGGTAAAAAATGATACATGGTATGAGAGTGAACTACCTAAGGGAAAGAAGGCAGTATCAAGTAGATGGATCTTCACAATCAAGTACAAGGCTGATGGGCAAATTGAGAGGAAGAAGTCAAGACTGGTTGCAAGAGGCTTCACACAAACCTATGGAGAGGATTACATTGAGACATTTGCACCAGTAGCTAAGCTACATACAATCCGGATTGTACTAAGTTTAGCTGTGAACCTTGGATGGGGCTTATGGCAAATGGATGTGAAGAATGCTTTTCTACAAGGAGAGCTTGAGGATGAAGTCTATATGCATCCTCCACCAGGCCTTGAACACTTAGTAAAGAAGGGAAATGTGTTGAGATTGAAGAAAGCCATCTATGGATTGAAGCAATCACCAAGAGCTTGGTACAACAAGCTGAGTACTACCTTGAATGGCCGAGGCTTCAAGAAGTCTGAACTAGATCACACTCTCTTCACTCTTACCACTCCCTCAGGTATGATAGCCCTCCTTGTGTATGTTGATGATATCATTATCACAGGAAGTGATAAGGAAGGTATCATAGCAACCAAGGAGTTCCTTAAATCCATGTTTGAGATTAAAGACTTGGGAGAAATGAAATACTTTCTTGGAATTGAGATATGTAGATCCAAGGAAGGTTTATTCATGTCTCAAAGGAAGTATACACTTGATCTTTTGAAAGGTGCAGGTGCTTATGGAGGCAAGACAGCAAGGATGCCTATGGAGGATGGCTACAAAGTCCCACGAGAGGGGGAGATTGAAGACAGCAAACCTTATCAGGATCCTAAACTCTATAGAAAACTAGTTGGTAAATTGATTTACCTTACCATAACTAGACCTGACATTTGTTTTGCTGTGAATCAGGTGAGTCAACACATGCAAGTGCCTAAGGAGCATCACTGGCGTATGGTGGAGAGAATCTTGATGTATCTCAACGGCTCACCTGATCAAGGAGTATGGATGGGTTGCAATGGGAGCACTGAAGTGGTTGGATACTGTGATGCGGATTGGGCCGGTGATAGAGCAGACAGGAGATCAACCACAGGCTATTGCACATTCATTGGAGGCAACTTGGTCACGTGGAAGAGTAAGAAGCAAAAGGTGGTCTCTTGCTCAAGTGCAGAAGCTGAGTATAGAGCTATGCTGAAGCTTACCAACGAGCTGGTGTGGATCAAAGGCATCTTGAAGCATTTGGAGATTGATCAAGCCACACCAATGACAATGCATTGTGATAACCAAGCAGCTATCCACATTGCCTCCAACTCCGTGTTCCACGAGAGAACCAAGCACATTGAAGTTGATTGTCACAAAGTGAGGCAGATGATTATCCTAGGAGTCATCCTGCCATGCTACACTAGGAGTGAAGATCAGTTGGCTGATGTGTTCACTAAGGCTGCGAGACACAAGACTATGGAGTCCATTCACATTAGATTGGGACTCATAGATCTTGGGAAGAGAAGGAGCTGATCCCCTAAGTCATGAGGTCTTTACTCTTTTTCCCTCATCAAAGTTTTGTCCCAATGGGTTTTCTTTGGTGAGGTTTTTAATGAGGAAGATCTCATGGCTAGCCAAGCTTAGACTTTCACAAAGCTAAGCTTGAGGGGGAGTGTTGAGATGAGTTGAGACATATGAGATAAGAGGTAAAGACACAAAGGAGTTGAGGACATAAAGAGGGCAAAGGAGTTAAGAGAAGAAATGGGTTGATAGAGATGGTACGGACGGATAGGCCGTACCATTGGCCGTACAAAGGTAAAAGCGGCCAAGTAACTCTCCGGGTAACTTACATGGACTTACTTGAAGTTACACTTGACCAAGACCTTATCCGAACGTTGGAGAGGATAAGGGAGGCGCGGCTTGACAGCTAGGACAGGCTGGCAAGCTGGAAAGGAAGAGCATCTGGTCTTGGATAAGAAGATGCTTCAAACGTGTGGAGACACCCATTGGCCGGTTCAAATTAAAGCTTAGGCTCCCCTTTGACTCTACATGCTTATGATTTCGAAAACCCTAAGTGTATGGACCTATATATATGTAATCTCATCCCTTAATAAAGATCAGACAGTTCTAAACAATTAATCTCTCTAGACTTTTCATAATGATTCTCCATTAGTCTCTTAATCTCTTAAGCTACACAAATCTCTTCCTTATTCTCATCTAAACTCAGATTATCTTTTACATTACTTAAAACTCTTAGTGCATTTCTTAACTGAAAGTAGATTTGATGTGAATTCAGGAATGTAAAATGCTCTAGTAGTCTTATCAAATAGCTTTAAGTTTCCTATTCCCTTAATAGGTATCTTATCTCCATTTGCAATCATCACACATCCATTAGTAGGTTCTATGTCTTTAATCAGGTTGGTGTCACTAATCATATGATGAGATGCACCTGAATCTATAATCAATGGTTTGGATGCATTGCTAGCATGATGGCAGATACAATTTGATCTATATGCATTCATCCTAGCATTTCTATCAATGCACTGCTCAATTCCAGCCTTACTATCATTCCTAGCAATCTCAGCCTTACTGTGAGTCATTTCTATAGTCCTAGCAATCATAGAGGCACCAAATGAATACCCATGAATGTTACATTATCCTTGAGCATTTTGATGAGTGCATCCATCTCGGACCTCCTGATGAAGTCTTGATCATTGCCTCGGGGGTTGATGGCTCCAGTATAAGTCACCAAAGCTTTTCCATTCCCTTCACGGTTCTCCACTTCAGTTCCTCGGTTGGATGGCCCTGCTCCACTTGATCCTTCAGTCATGTGAGCTCTTGCCTCTTTCTCCTTTATGAACTTAGCCGCTTCAAGTGGGGATGAGTATCCAGCACTGAATCTTCTTGTGCCCATACCTCTTGCAATGATCACAATTCCCATTGAACTTCTCATACTTGTTGTAGCCAGCTTTGTTGGCTTGAGGAGGTTCTTTCACGGTCAGATTGCACAGCATTTGCAAGAGATAAGTCTCCCTTGCCTCCAAACAAGCCATTGAGCCCTGCTCCCTTTGTATCTGAGCACACACCTCCTCAAGGTCAGGTAATTTCTCGGACCTTAGCATGTGCTGAATGAGACCATTGTAGCTTGCATTCAATGTGAGCAGCAACCCAAAGACCTTCCTGCTCACGCCTCTCATTTAGAAGCTCTGGATCAACTGTGCTTGGCCTCAACATCTCCAGCTCAGACCACAGTGTCCTGAACCTCCCCAAATGCTTTGTAAACTCCATGTCATCTTGGGTTAACTCGTTGATTGCCTTCTTGACTTCAAACACTCGGTTCAGGTTAGAAACATTTCCATACACCTTCTTCAGAGTGTCCCACAGCTCCTGGCTGTCTCACAGTAGCTATAAGCATCTAGGATAGCCGGTTCCAACGAGGCATGAAGAACTGACATCACCATCATGTCTTCTTGTTGCCACTTCTCCACAACACTCTCCTCGGAGCTCTCTGCGTCACCCTCTTGAGTAATCCCTTGGAGCTTCACCAGCTGTGATATCTTCCACAAACACTTGCTTCCCACAGCAGTCTTCACCATCCTAGACAGACTAGGTAGTTGCTTCCTTTGAATGTCACCGCGACCTTCATCTTCAAAACACTTTCCATCTTGAACAGCTTGACGTCTACAGCTTGAACACACTACTAGATCTTGTACTGAGAACCCACACTGCCCTCTAGAACAAAGATTTACCCTTGAGTCTTCAAATGAACCTCCCACGGATCACCAAGACACACGCAAAGTACCTTGAGCTTTTGAACTCTCAAGAACTCTCAAACACACTCACTTGTTCTCTTAAAGTTTCAAACTTGAATCCTTAAGAAAGTCTCTCACGAACTCAGATTTAATCAACCTGGCTCTGATACCATGTGAGATTTTAAGGATGTAAATGATTATCTGAGTTTAAAAGGATTATAGAGAGAATAAGAGATTAAGAGACAGATTAGAGACTAATGGAGAATCATAATGAAATGAGTATAGAGAGAGATTGTTTAGAACTGTCTGATCTTATTATGAGATGAGGTTACAATATTTATAGAAGAGGCATTAGGGTTACATTAAGAGAAAGCAGCACTAGTCAAAGCTGTGAAGTCAAGTCCAAGAGGAGCGTCCCTTTTGAATGAACGGATGTAAGCTCAC